>NC_138772.1:51346571-51423368 GCF_965119305.1 Pelophylax lessonae | reverse complement strand
TTCATAATGCCCAAGGCTTGAATTCCCCGATGAAAAGACTTAAGATTTTCAATTTGTTTCATTCTCAATGAATTGATGTGTTAATGGCACAGGAGACCCACTTCCCATCATCCTATGGCCCCTTTTATCCACCATAAATACCCACAATTTTATCTGGCAAATGCACCAGATAAAACCAGGGGGGTCACAATCTTTTTTGCCAGACATTTCTCTTTCTCCTAAACTACATCTTACATAGACCCAGATGGTAGATACATCCTCCTAATAGGAACCATAGACAAGAGGACCTATTCATTCCTGTCATACTACACCCCAAATCGGGACCAAGACAAGTTCTTTGCCCACTTGCTTACGGACATATTGATACACTCAGAAGGTTTACTGATAAAGGGAGGTGACTCCAATGTAGCTCTAGTTCAGTCTAGACAAATCTCGTACAGGGAAATATCTTTTCAAACGACCCCCTAAACGGAGCAAGCAGATAGCCAAAATGCTCTTTTCATAAGGGCTTATTGATATCTGGAGGAAACTAAATTCTAGATCAAAGGACTACACTCCCTTTCTCTGCCCCCCCACAATATATACTCTAGGATAGATCACATATTCATCCAAGCTGTCGCTATCCCCTTCACTATTAAGTCCACTATCAGAGATACACCCCTTTCAGATCATGCCATGGTTATACTGTTGATGGAACGTACTTCCCACTCCAATAAGGAATTCAGATGGCGTTTAAATGAATCTGTCATGAGCGACCTGGTTCAGTGCAGCCTCATGACCAAGGAACTTGAAGCATACTTTTCAACCAATAACACAGAGGAAGTCTCACCGGAGACCCTCTGGGTGGCTCACAAAACCGTAATCAGGGGTAAAATCATACAGATCACCACGAACTTAAAAAAAACAGAAGAAGGCGGAGATCACTAAATTAGAATCAGAGTTCCTTACAATGAGTAAAGCCCATAAGAGAAATCCCAAGCAGGCCTCCAAAGCTAGACTAGAAGAAGCTAGACCCGCACTCAACATGGCCCTGACTATGGAAGCAGAGAAACACCTTAGGTGGTCTGGTGCCAGATTTTATGCCTCTACAGATAAAATAGGTACTAGATTAGCTACTAAACTCACACCTAAAGCATGTACTAACTCTTTCCCTAAAATACAAACCCCCCTCAGGCACCCTTTCTAAAAATCCTCGTAATATCCTACAAACTTTCCAAACATTCTACTCCAAGCTGTATGAATCAAACTCCCCACCATCCACTCCTACGATTCAGAAATTTCTACAACATATTCCCCTTCCCCAACTTACTCAACACCAGGACAGTTGGAGAAACCCATCTCCAACTCAGAGATCTTAGGAGTCATTAAAACCCTAAAAGGGGGATCCTCACCAGGGCCTGATAGATTCTCCACAGGTTACTATAAGTCCTTTGCCACAACCCTGACCCCTCATTTAGGTAGGTTCTTCAACTTCCTTCAGGAGGGCCATCCCATAGATAAGACTTTGAACCTAGCGTACATTTCGGTTATCCCCAAACCAGGGAAAGATCACAGCGACGTAGGTAACTACAGACCTATCTCGCTTATCAATAACGATCTTAAAATACTGACTAAAGTTCTCTCTAATAGGGTCTCACGATTCATAGGAATGTACGTTCACAAAGACCAATCAGGTTTTATTCCAGGGAGACAAGGACCGGATCAAATCCAGAGAGCTATCGACATTATCTCACTACTTAATTTACGATGGGATGGGAGCTCCCCCCAGGAAGGATTTTTACTATCAATTGACTTACAAAAGGCATTCGACTCAGTCACCTGGGCTTACCTCTTTGGGACTTTATGTATATGGAACTTTGGGCCCAAATTTCTTAGTACCTTACAAGCCCTCTACTTAAATACTAGTGCCCAAATAAGACTACTAGGTCATCACTCTGATCCCTTCGCTATAGTCAGAGGCACCTTCCAAGGTTGCCCCCTCTCGCCTCTCATCTTTGCGATAGCTATTGAAACTCTCGCCATAGCAATTAGGAACCACCTGGACATCCGTGGAGTACATTGAGGCTCCACGGAACACAAATGCGCTCTCTTTGAGGATTACCTACTCTTATTCCTTACGTCCCCGCTCATTACCGTAAATAATGTTCTTAAACTTCTCCACGATTTTGGCCAAATTTCAGGACTTATGATGTCTCTAAATCCAGAACCCTCAACATATCGGTTATTAGCAAGCTGTCCGACACTCTCAGGACTAACTTCCCCTTCATTTGGAACCAGGACTCCATCCCCTACCTGGGGGTTAATCTCACGCCTCTATCACACTCCTATACAAAGCTAACTACCCCCCGATGTACAGAAAACTGGAAGTCTTCATGGGGGTCACACAACCTTTCCTGGTTAGGCAGGATACACTCCATAAAAATGACCTTACTTCCACGGCTACAGTATTGTACCTTTTTCGCTCGTTACCCATTCCCATCCCCAAGAACCACTTACAAAAGCTACAATCTAAAATTATTAAATTCCTTTGTGGAAAGAAGGGATATAGGTGCTCTAAGTCTATCCTTTTTAGACTCCGCACACAGGAGGATTAGCACTACCGAATCTTTTGAAATACTATCAAGCAAGCTCAATTAGCCCAATTTTACATAATCTACACCCAAGGCCCCAAACCTGACTGGATACAAATAGAAAGACAAACCGTTCCCAACCATATGATTGACTACCTGGCCTGGTGCCCCCACAAACCGAGACCAGCAATTCTGGCCCCCACCCTTTCGCATTCTATATGTTGTTGTGCGATCAACTCTATAAACATCCTAACTTGACCTCGCCCTTAAGACCCTTAACCCATTTATTTTGCAATCCCCTGTTCCCCCCCGGATCAAAGAAGGAATCATGTCTGCCTGCAGGGCCACAGGCCTCATTCAAACATTCAGACCCACGGGACCCACAAAGAGGAGAGTTAAAATCATGCCAAAACAGTATTGATTTCACCCAGTAGTGCCACAGGCCTCATTCACTAATTCAGGACCATGGCACCTGCAAAGAGGAGAGCGGTCCCATAACAGCAACACAGGCCCCAGGTCAACCTGCAATGGAACAGGCTATTATCATTTATGTAGGCCCCTGACACCCAGACAAACGAGAGAGGTCCCATAGCAGAAAATCAGGCTTCATGTCACCCAGCAATGGAAAAGGCCACTTTCAGTTATTTAGGCCCCAGCAGCCAGACAGAGGATAGAGGTCCCATAGCAGAAAATCACGCTTGATGTCACCCACCAAAGCAGCAGAGGACTAACTGAATTTTAGGCTCCTGACACCCAGACAGAGGAGAGGTCATTTGACAGCAAAAGGAGATTACTGTCATGCACCAAAGCATTAGGCGAATAACTGAAATTTAGGTCCCTGATACCCAGACAAAGGAGAGGTCATTTGACAGCAGAAAGAGGTTAATGTCACACACCAAAGCAGCAGGCGATTAACTGAAATTTAGGCCCCTGACACCCAGACAGAGGAGAGGTCATTTGACAGCAAAAAGAGGTTAATGTCACGCACCAAAGCATCAGGCAATTAACTGAATTTTAGGCCCCTGACACCCAGACAGAGGAGAGGTTCATTCAACTTGGGGTTGCCCCCAAAATAATGGTACAATTAAAAAAAGAGGATTCAATAAAGAAGTGCCCTGGAGTACAAGAATGTATGGTTGAGGGCGAGGCAGTTATAAATATCTATTCTGCACAAGGTACAGACAAGTCCTGTGGGATCCATGCCTGGTTCATTTTAATGAACGTGAGCTTGTCCACGTTGGCTGTGGACAGGCGGCTGCGTTTGTCTGTAATGATGCCCCCTGCCATGCTAAATACACGTTCAGACAATACACTTGCCAAAGGGCAGGCCAGCTCCTCCAAGGCATAAAGGGCATGCTCTGGCCATGTGGACAATTTGGAGACCCAGAAGTTGAATGGGGCAGAACCATCAGTCAGTACATGGAGGCGTGTGCACATGTACTATTCCACCATGTTGTTGAAATGCTGCCTCCTGCTAACACGTTCCCTATCAGCTGGTGGTGCAGTTTGCTTTGGCACGCTGACAAAACGTTTCCACATCTCAGCCATGCTAACGCTGCTGTCTGAGGAGCTGGCCGTGACACAGCTGCATTGGCGACCTCTTCCTCCTCCGCCTCTGCCTTCGCCTTGTGCTTCCACTTGTTCCCCCATGTCAGTTGGGAATGCCCTCAGGACCACTTCTACCAGCGAGCGCTTGTAGTCGCGCATTTTCCTATCACGCTCCAGTGCGGGATTTAAGGTGGGCACGTTGTTCTTGTACCGGGGATCCAGCAGGGTGGCAACCCAGTAGTCAGCACTAGTTAAAATGTGGGCAACTCTGCTGTCGTTGCACAGGCATTGCAGCATGAAGTCGCTCATGTGTGCCAGGCTGCCCAGATGTAACGATAAGCTGTCCTCGGTAGGTGGTGTATCATCTGTGTCCTCCGCATCCCCCCAGCCACGCTCCAATGATGGCCCTGAGCTGCATAGGGTGCCACCCTGCAGTAAAACCGGTTCCTCCACCTCTACCTCTACCTCATCCTCCTCCTCCTCCTCCTCCAGAAGTGTGCCCTGGCTGTCCACATGTGTACCTGGCCTCTGCTGGCGCAGGAACCCACCCTCTGAGTCACTTCTGTATGACCTGCCTGAAACCCTGTGAAATGGCCCCTCTTCCTCCTCCTCCTGTGCTGCATCCTCTTCCATCATCGCCGTAATATTTTTTTCAAGGAGACATAGATGGGGTATTGTCATGCTAACAACAGCGTCATCAGCACTGACCATGTTGGTTGAGTATTCCAAAGACCGCAACAAGGTACACAGGTGTTGCATGTAGGCCCAGTCACTGGTGGTGAAGTGGTGCTGATCTGCAGAGCGACTGACCCGTGCATACTGCATCTGAAACTCCACTATCGCCCACTGCTGCTCGCACAGTCTCTCCAGCATATGTAAGGTGGAGTTCCACCTGCCTGTCGCATATGAGGCGGTGAGCAGGAAGGCCGAAGTTATGCTGCAGCACAGACAGGCGAGCAGCAGCAGGGTGAGAACGCCGAAAGCACGCACATACGAATCGCACTTTCAGCAGCAGCTCCGACATGTCTGGGTAGTTTTTAAGAAACTTCTGCACCACCAGATTCAGCACATGCGCCAGGCAAGGGATGTGCGTCAAACCGGCTAGTCCCAGTGCTGCAACGAGATTTCACCCATTATCGCACACCACCAGGCCGGGCTTGAGGCTCACTGGCAGCAACCAGTCATCAGTCTGCTGTTCTATGCCCCTCCAAAGCTCCTGTGCGGTGTGGGGTTTATCACCCAAACACATGAGTTTTAAAATCGCCTGCTGATGTTCACCCTGGGCTGTGCTGAAGTTGGGGGTGAGGTTCTTTCGATGACCAGAAGTGGGGGTGGTAGAAGAGGGGGAGTAGGAGGAGGAGTAGGAGGAGAAGGAGGATGATGCGGAGTAGGAGGAGGAAGCAACAGGAGGCAACGAATAATGCCCTGCAATCCTCGGTGGTGGAAGGACAAGCGCCAAACCGCTATCCACCTTGGGCCCAGCCGCCACTACGTTTACCCAGTGTGCAGTTAGGGAGATAAAGCGACCCTGGCCGTGCTTACTGGTCTATGTATCTGTGGTTATGTGGACCTTGCCACAGATGGTGTTGCACAGCGCACACTTGATTTTATCCTCCACTTGGTTGTGCAGGGAAGGGATGGCTCGTCTGGAAAAGTAGTGGCGACTGGGAACAACGTACTGGGGGACAGCCACCACCATCAGGTGTTTGAAACAGTCCGTCTCCACCAGATGGAATGACAGAATTTCAAAGGCCAGTAATTTTGAAATGCTGGCATTCAGGGCCAGGGCTCAAGGGTGGGGAGGTGGGAATTTCCTCCTTCTGCATAAATGAAACAAAAGGAAGTTGGGACTTTAAATGAAACATATGGCAGCAATCAGGGGAATTAAATATAAATGTATCAATGGGCTGGCATAGGTATTGCATATGTGTATATGAAATCCATAACAACATAAATATATATCACATTTTAATAGATAAATGTACATGTTAACATTACAACATAATGACAATGGTAATCATTACTGGTTGATAACATAGATAAATATATAAAAATCATAACATCATATTTGATCAATAAATATGTACATACATCTCACATCAAACCAAAATGACATAGATGCATCATTGCTGGTAGATGACATTAAGAAATGCATATAAGGAGATGCATCTGCTCCTGATGATTGGTCACAACCATGAAACGCGTAGAGCTGTTTAGGATGCCACGTCATGACTATCATGTGTCTACTATCTTTTTATTTATTATAATGAATTTTAACCCCAAATTATTTATTTATCTATATTATCTATGCTGGTGTTTATCCGTAATATCCAATTGGACACCATTGACATCATTATGTGCAATCGTATCATGCTTGCTGCAATGGGCTGACTTATATGCATTTCTTAATGTCATCTACCAGTAATGATGCATCTATGTCATTTTGGTTTGATGTGAGATGTATGTACATATTTATTGATCAAATATGATGTTATGATTTTTATATATTTATCTATGTTATCAACCAGTAATGATTACCATTGTCATTATGTTGTAATGTTAACATGTACATTTATCTATTAAAATGTGATATATATTTATGTTGTTATGGATTTCATATACACATATGCAATACCCATGCCAGCCCATTGATACATTTATATTTAATTCCCCTGATTGCTGCCATATGTTTCATTTAAAGTACCAACTTCCTTTTGTTTCATTTATGCATAGGGATGGAGGAATATGACCCTACCCCTTCATTTCCTCATTCAAAGTCCCAAACTTCCCCCCCCCCCCTTTTTTAAATATTTCCTCCTTCTCTCCAATGTTTGGGAGATTGACAGCTGAATGCTGCCGTGTGACATGTTGGAGATGCCTGATGATGGTGTCATATGTGGTGGTGTTGGTGGAACATACTCTGTTTGCTGGTAGCCAGGTGCCACGGTGCCGCCAGAGGTGGAGGGAGAGGCCGGGGCAGCAGCAGAAGAGGGAGCAGGAGGAGCATGAGAGAGTTCCTTGTTTTTAGGGTGTTTACTCCAATGCAGTTCATGCTTTGCATGTAGATGCCTGGTCATGCAGGTTGTGCTCAGGTTAAGAACGTTTATACCTCCCTTCAGGCTCTGATGGCACAACATGCAAACCACTTGTCTCTTGTCGTCAGGACATTGTGTGAAGAACTGCCACACCAATGAACTCCTTGAAGCAGGCCTTGGTGTGCTCGGTGCCTGGGTGCAGTGGACAGTAGCAGGCGTACTGTCTCAGGAATGGCCGCTGTGCTTTTGCACCCTGCTCCCTCTTTTGCTATGCTGTTGCCTCTGTGTGACCACCGCCTCTTCCTCATAACTGCACGCCTCACTAGCACGACCTTCAGTCCAGTCTGGGTCTAGGACTTCATCATCCTCCACATCATCTTCCACCCATGCATGACCCCTCCCCTCCTCGTCGGTCTACACATTGCAGAAAGCCACAGCAGTTGGCACCTGTGTTTCGTCATCATCAGAGACGTTTTGTGGTGATATTCCCACGTCCTCATCCTGCAACAAAAGTGGTTGAGCATCAGTGCATTCAAGGTCTGCCTCTTCTAGAACAGGGCTAGGTGGATGGTCTGGGGAAACCCTGGCAAAAGAGTCATCAAAAAGACTTTCCTGCATGAGCAGGACTGATGGGCATGGGCTGCAGGTGCCAACTCTGAGCTTTCTGCAGAGGACTGGGTGTTAGATACTGTGAAGGAACTGGAGGCACTGTCAGCAACCCAATCTACTATGGTGTGTACATGTTCTTGCTTCACCATCTGTAGAACGGCATTTGGGCCTATCCAATAACGCTGCAGATTCTGTCGCCAACTCGCACCAGAGGAAGGTGTTTGACTTGGAGCAGTAGTTGGCACTGAACAGCCACGTCCTCTACCAGCAACAGGAGCTCCACCAACACCACCACGACGATGCCCACGTCCCTTATTTGATGTTCTCCTCATTATTTGCGTTCACCCACCAAGCTGAAAGATTGATCTCTCTCCGGTGTCAATTTACCTGGCAGTAGTTGACAATTACGTTCGCTAAGGCAGTGCCCGTGTCATAAAAATGCTCTGTGGACCCAGAATAATATTTTTAGTGCCCAAAATACACTGATTCTCAATTTCTATGCGGAAATGTAAAAAATGTTTTGGTACGCTGTATGCACAAGTGGTTTGTGGAACAAGAACAAGTATTTTTGTAATAAAATATGGAAAATTTGTATTTCACTGCTGTAAATTGAAATTAATTATTTATACGCTGGATGCACAACTGTGTTTTTGGCCTAAAACGCATCTTTTTTCAATAACACCCCAAAATGCAGCTTTTAACTGCTGTACATTAACCACTTGCCGACCGCTCATGTTGAGGGTACTGCGGCAAAGTGGCTCGTCATCGTCCAGCGATGTAGACCTATGTCGCGGGACTCCTCCCCTTCTCGGCTGCGCGCGTGCGCCGCCGGACGCTCGCTCCCGCTGTATTCAGACACAGCGGGAGTCGGTGATCACCGCCGCTCTTCTCCGATCGTCAGGGATCGAGTGAGGAAATCCGCCCGCTTGTGTAAACAAAGCGGGCGGATCTCCTATGTGACAGGCAGGGACAGATTACAGGATTCAGCATAGCTAAACCTGTGATCTGTGCCTGTGTCACACAATCCCCTCCCCCCACAAACATCAGTAAGCACCAGGCATACATTTAACCCCTTGATCACCAATAAAGTTAACCCCTTCCCTGCCAGTGTCATTATTACAGTAACAGTGCATATTTACAGCACTGATTACTGTAGTAATGTCACTTGTACCCCCAAAATTGTCAAAAATGTCAGTTAGGGGTCAGATCTGTCCACCGCAATGTCGCAGTCCCGCAAAAAAAAATCGCAGATCGCCGCCATTACTAGTTAAAAAAAAAACAATAAAAATTACATAAATCTTTCCCGTAGTTAGTAGCTGCGATAACTTTTGCGCAAACCAATCAAAATACGCTTATTGCGATTTTTTTTTTTTTTACCAAAAATATGTAGCAGAAAACAAATTGGCCTAAAATGTTAAAAAATTTAGATTTTTACAATTTTTTGGGGGGGAATTTCATATAAAAAAATGTAAAAAATATTGTTATTTTTTCAAAATTGTTGCTCTTTTTTGTTTATAACGCAAAAAGTAAAAGTCGCACAGGTGATCAAATACCACCAAAAGAAAGCTCTGGGGAAAAAAGGATATAAATTTAATTTGGGTACAGCGTCGAATGACCGCGCAATTGTCCGTTAAATTAACACAGTGCCGAATCGCAAAATATGGCCTGGTCAGGAATGTGGTAAAATCTTCCGGTCTTAAAGCGGTTAAAAATACACTCATTGAGAATTTTTTTGTCAAAGACATGTAGCTAAATACATTTCCTGGTGCCTCCATGGCAGCATACTAGTGATAGAGCTCCGCCTCGACTCCACCTTCAGGATCAGTGAATAGCATAAATTAAAAGGTATAGCCCCCCCCATCATTCTCCTTTTTTTCCTCATACCTCTTGAGCAGTGAAGATGGCAGTATGTCCCTACCTCTGCCTGTGAAAACGGGCAGCTTCCACCGGGTTCAGCCTCTCCCGTGTGCAGTCCCTGTTCTTGGGCCGCTAAACGCGCTAATAAGACTGGGAACCCCTTCTGTGGATCTTCTGGGGTCTGTGAGTAACGGCGTTTCCTAACGTGGAACAAATATGCCGTCTTTTCTAAAGATATATTTATATGCATATATAAATACATTTGTGTTGATACGTATGTATATGGAAATCATTACATATGAGGTGGAAGTTATGGTGGCAGAAGGATCAGCAGTCTGTCCTGGCTTTTCTGTTTTGTCTACTATGGTGTGTTTGTTTCCTGTACTGGCTCCCCTTTAGGTAGAATTTTCCCACTATTTATTCATTTTAATATGCCTGCTTTTATTTAAGCTGTACCTGGGGTTTGTGCCTTGTATCCTTTGTTAGCATTTATTTTCCTTTCTACCGAGGGTTTCCATGTCGGGTCCTGGGGCCGTGGCGTCCTCGTGTCTCGTTCGCGCCGGTCGCGCTGTGATGACGCGACGGTCGGCGCATGCGCATTGACTCCCGATGCGGCCATTTTTTCGGTGGGAGCAGCGGTGCGGCGACACGTCGGGTTGCGGCGGCGGCTGCGCAAATGCGCGGTAACTTCGCGGCGGCGGCGCATGCGCGGTAGAGATCACGGCGGCCATTTTGCCGTGGTCTTAAAAAAAAAAAAAAAAAAAAGAAGGGAAAAAGGACAAATAAAATATAGATTAATGATAATTTAAAACAAGTACATTTTTACAAATGATTATATCAGGAAACAGACTGGGGAGGTTAAATTTGGCAATGGATTAGGGACAGCATACTTGGCTGTTCCCTTAAAGAGGCGGTACTAAAAAAAAAAAAAAAAAAAAGAAAAGGGGGGGATCCGATTAAAGGCTTTCCTGTATCCTATTGGTACCTCGGTTCAGGTGGAGGTGGAGCTTGAGGTATTTAAGGCAGGAAGTTTAGAGTGGTAGTGTCTTCGGTTTCAGCTAGCCTTGCCCTGCAGACCCCTTTTGTTTGCTCTCACTCGGTAGGTAATTTCAGGCTGTCGTTCTTACCTTTCCTTTATATATATGTATATATATATTTGTATACATATTTTTCTTTTATAATTTTTCCCTTTTCAGCTGATCCTTTTGCCCTTACCATGAGTCATTCCTCACGAAACCAAGATCCACCTGACCGTAATAGGTATGGGACCAACTTTTCGTGAGTATTAAAAAAAAAAAAAAAAAAGAGTGCGCCATTGACATCCATTATTTTTGGTTTGTCATAGTCCAGTACCATCGAAGAGATCTCAAAAGTCATCGGGAAGACGGGATGACCACAGTCCTGATCGCAGGTCACATTCCTCAAGATACCCAGAGAGATCAAGATCCAGAAGCCGTTATCGCTCTCCTTCACCACATTATTCTTCGAGAAAAAAGTGCTGGTCTTGTGGCGCGGAACCCCTCCCGAGAAAGCTGGTCTGTAAAGACTGTCTCAGGGATTATGCGGCCAGTTGTGACACGGAGAGCCGCCAAGTAGTTGATCTACTTAAACAAACAATGAAGGACTCAATTTCAGAGCTGATGTCCACCATCCCAGCTCGTCCTATACCACAGGCTTCTCAGCCACAGGAATCGGATCCGGTGATCGCAGGTCCTTCCGCTATCACTGTTAGCGCAGTTCCAGCCACTAGAGATCCTTCCTCGGAGGAACATTCGGACAAATCTTCAGATGAAGAAGAGCCTTCAGGTTTCAACTTTGCTTTAGTTCAGCCGTTTATTCAGGCGGTTAAGCAGGCCATCGCCTGGGATGAACCAGCGGAAACCCGGCCTAAGTCAAAGTCATATTTCCCTTTTCTCAAGAGGAAACAAGTCGCTTTCCCTTTAATGGGAGAAATAAGGGAAGTGATTGAGAATGAATGGAGTAAGACAGATAAAAAATTCTCCTTCAACAGAGTGAATAAATTTTATCCGTTGCCGGAAGAAGGAATACAAGCCTTATCCTCCATGCCAGTAGTGGATGCAGCGGTGGTGCGTCTAGCGAAGAACATGACCCTTCCAATGGAAGATTCAACTTCATTTAAAGATCCATTGGATAGGCGCATTGATCTTGACCTAAAAAGAGGCTATCTGGCCGCAGGGGCAGCTTGTAAGCCCGCTATTGCGCTGACTTCAGTCTCAAGTGCCATTCATTCCTGGACTGACAACGTTGAGACAGCTCTGCGACAGGATGTCCCTAAAGAGGATATTATCAAGTCACTTGAGGAATTGAAGTTAGCGGCAGACTTCGTGGGAGAAGCCGCCATTGACACAATTAGGTGCGCCTCTCGTTCAATGCTCCACTCAGTGATGGCTAAGAGGGCACTATGGTTGAGGCCTTGGACGGCTGACTTGGCATCAAAGCAGAGCTGGTGCAAAATACCTTTTGATGGTAAATCGCTATTTGGTGAAAGATTGGAGAAGGCCATTTCCAGGGTCACTGGAGGAAAGACTGGTATTCTTCCACAAGATAGGAAGGAACGCAGAACAAGGGGTTTCCTCTCAAGGTTCCGCCAGTCAAATTCTAGAGGCTACAGACAGACCCATCCATTCAGGGACAATAAGAGGCCCTGGAAAGGTACCCAGTCTTCCTTTCTTGCATCCAGAAAAAATAAAAATCTCACTACCCCACAAGGGGAGACAAAGTCCTTTTGACGCCAGAAAAGAAGTGACCGATCCAGTGGGAGCCCGACTTCGCCACTTCTTACCAAATTGGATGACAAAATGCCAGGACCCTTGGGTCCTTTCTACCATCCGTTACGGTCACTTCTGGACATTCCAACAGCAACCACCTCGGGCGACTTACAAAAAGACGACACTACCATCATCCCCACAGAAGGCACAGGCCTTAAAGGACTTTCTAGTTTCACTTCAACTTCAACAAGCGGCGGTACCGGTACCCTATGGGGAACGCTTCACAGGTTTCTATTCAACCCTGTTCCTGGTGGAGAAGAAGACAGGGGGTTGGAGGCCGGTTATAGATTTGAAAGGTCTAAACCGCTATATTCATCTGGAAAGATTCAAGATGGAGTCTTTACAGACAATAATCCAAACAGTACAGCCTATGGATTGGTTGATATCTGTGGATCTGCAAGATGCCTACCTACACATTCCTATACTTCCCGCCTTCCAAAAATATCTAAGGTTCGCAGTAGGTCATGTCCACCTACAATTTCAAGCTCTGCCTTTCGGCCTGTGCACATCCCCAAGAGTCTTCACAAAGGTCTTGATATCGGCCCTTGCCCCCCTAAGGGAGAAAGGATTAAGAGTATATCATTACCTGGACGATATCCTCCTCCTAGCCGACTGTCCACGGAAATTGATTCTCCACAGGGACATTCTACTACAAACCCTGAAGGATCTAGGGTGGTTAGTAAATCGGCAGAAGAGTCAACTATCTCCAACCCAGGTGATGGTATACTTAGGGGCAGAATTCAACACGGCCAGAGGCACGGTCTCTCTACCCCAAATGAAGGCAACAGCAATAATTCAAAAGACACTTCATGCCATAGGAAGGGACTACATGTCAGCTTCACAATGTATGAGTCTGATCGGCTCAATGTCTTCCTGCATCCCTCTAGTGCCATGGTCACATTGGCACCTGAGGTTCTTTCAGTCGGGATTCCTGTCCCAGTGGCGCACACGTCAACTCTCGCAAACGATCCAGATAACATCGATAATGCGCAGAGGCCTTCATTGGTGGACAGATCCGGAGAATCTCGCCAAACCTCACCATCTGGGTTCTCATTCCTGGACCATGATCACATCGGATGCGAGCAGCCAGGGATGGGGAGCGCATTGCGAAACAATACAGATTCAGGGGAGATGGTCCTTTCCGGTGAAAGGCTTGGTTTCCAACATTCTGGAGCTGAGGGCGGCATTCATGGCACTAACCTCACTAGCTCCTCAGGTGAGGGCGCAGAGGGTCCTACTACGCCTAGACAACAGGGCAGCGGTTTCATACATCCAGAAGCAGGGAGGAACCCGCAGCAGGACCCTCCTGAGGGAAGTAGAGCCCATTATGATCTGGGCAGAAAGGTATCTGGTGGCCCTCAGAGCAGCCTATCTACCAGGCAGATTGAACACAGTGGCGGATCATTTATCAAGAGACTTCGAGGACACCAACGAATGGGCAATACATCCGCACATTTTTCAGCAGATCCTCAGCCTATGGGATCTCCCACAAGTAGATCTATTCGCAACTCCAGAGAACTCCAAGCTCCCGAGTTTCTTCTCAAGTCTCCCTTACCCGCAAGCGGAGGAAGTGGATGCTCTGTCCTGCCCATGGCGGTTCACGACAGGCTACGCCTTTCCACCACGTCCCCTAATTCACAGGTTCTTACTGAGATTGACGAGGGAACCAGTACAGATACTGGCAATCCTTCCGTATTGGCCGAAGAGGCCTTGGTTTCCATTGGCCCTACGCATGAGCGTATGCTCCCCGATCAAGATTCCCCCCTTTCCTCACCTACTATCACAGGGGGGGAGGTTCCATCCAAGACCACAGACTCTGAACCTTCGAATATGGCTGTTGAGAGGAGGCGGTTTGAATCCTTAGGATGCTCCCAGCAAGTCATCAATACTCTCCTCAAAGCCAAAAAGCCAGCAACCAATTCCGTATATGCTAAGATCTGGAATAGGTTTGTGTCCTACGCGGAAACAGAAGAATTTGATCCCATCACGCCTTCTGTTTCAAATGTATTGGCCTTCCTTCAGTCTGGCCTAGACAGGGGTCTCGGCTTGAGTACACTTAAAGTTCAGGTGTCAGCGATTTCAGCGGCAACCAGCATCAGATGGGCAGATAATCCGCTGGTAATCACCTTTCTCAGAGGAGTTCTTAAGATTCGTCCTCCAAGTAGAAGTCCCTTTCCTCAGTGGGACCTTCCTCTGATTCTGGAGATGCTGTCCAAACACCCTTTTGTGCCGGTGGAGCAAATTTCGCTATGGAACCTGACTTTGAAGACAGTTTTTCTAGTGGCGATCACTTCCGGCAAAAGAATTTCAGACTTGCACTCCCTAGGAATAGGGGAGGAGCATATATCGTTTTTTCCTGACAGAGTGGAGCTACGGCCTCTTCGAGGTTTTACTCCGAAAGTGACTACACCAGACAACTTAAGTGAACCATGGGCATTACCAGTCTTCTCAGATTCGTGTCAGGAACTAGATGTTCCCAAGATATTAAAAGCCTATCTGGAAATGACAGCAGCCTTCAGGAACTCGGAAAAGCTTTTCGTGATTCCTTGGGGTAAAAACAGAGGAAAGGAAGCCTCAAAAAGGACCTTGGCATCCTGGGTAGTCAAGACCATTCAAAAGGCCTATACTGCACAAAACATGGATGTTCCTTCCAGAGTGAACGCACACTCAACAAGGGCAGTGTCAACTTCATGGGCAACGAGAGCAAACGTCTCATTGGAGACAATATGCAGGGCGGCATCTTGGTCGTCACAGCACACGTTTCTCAGACACTATAGAGTTGATCCAGGGGCCCTAACGACGGTTGAATTTGGAAGACGAGTTGTTCAAGCAGCAATGTCTTTGTCTAATTAAACTTTATTTTTTGATTAAGCATTATCCCACCCGTGTAAGCTAGTTATTTATCACTAGTATGCTGCCATGGAGGCACCAGGAAAACGGAAAATTGTATCATACTTACCGTAATTTTCCTTTCCTGGTGCCTATCCATGGCAGCATACTATCCCTCCCTCGGTTTTCCTATTTACGGAGAATGATGGGGGGGGCTATACCTTTTAATTTATGCTATTCACTGATCCTGAAGGTGGAGTCGAGGCGGAGCTCTATCACTAGTATGCTGCCATGGATAGGCACCAGGAAAGGAAAATTACGGTAAGTATGATACAATTTTCCGTTTTTGGTCTAAGCGCCGCCGGACACTCGCTCCCGCTGTATTCAGACACAGCGGGAGTCGGGCCAGGGGAGGAGAGGCGGTGATCACCGCCGCTCTTCCCCGATCGTCAGGGATTGAGTGAGGAAATCCGCCCGCTTGTGTAAACAAAGCGGGCGGATCTCCTATGTGACAGGCAGGGACAGATTACAGGATTCAGCATAGCTGAACCTGCGATCTGTGCCTGTGTCACACAATCCCCTCCCCCCACACACATCAGTAAGCACCAGGCATAAATTTAACCCCTTGATCACCAATAAAGTTAACCCCTTCCCTGCCATTGTCATTATTACAGTAACAGTGCATATTTACAGCACTGATTACTGTAGTAATGTCACTGGTACCCCCAAAATTGTCAAAAATGTCAGTTAGGGGTCAGATCTGTCCACCTCAATGTCGCAGTCCCGCAAAAAAAATCGCAGATCGCCGCCATTACTAGTTAAAAAAAAAAAAACAATAAAAATTACATAAATCTTTCCCGTAGTTAGTAGCTGCGATAACTTTTGCGCAAACCAATCAAAATACGCTTATTGCGATTTTTTTTTTTTTACCAAAAATATGTAGCAGAAAACAAATTGGCCTAAAATGTTAAAAAATTTAGATTTTTACAATTTTTTGGGGGGGAATTTCATATAAAAAAAATGTAAAAAATATTGTTATTTTTTCAAAATTGTTGCTCTTTTTTGTTTATAACGCAAAAAGTAAAAATCGCACAGGTGATCAAATACCACCAAAAGAAAGCTCTGGGGAAAAAAGGATATAAATTTAATTCGGGTACAGCGTCGCATGACCACGCAATTGTCCGTTAAATTAACACAGTGCCGAATCGCAAATTATGGCCTGGTCAGGAATGTGGTAAAATCTTCCGGTCTTAAAGCGGTTAAAAATACACTCATTGAGAATTTTTTTGTCAAAGACATGTAGCTAAATACATTTTGGTCTAAATATATGACAAAAATTGAATATATTGGATATTTTTTAACTGTCAAAGTAGAAAATGTAAATTTTTTCGCAAAATTTTCGCTCTTTTTTTATTAATATCGCAAAAAATGAAAAGTGCAGAGGTGATCAAATACCACCAAAAGAAAGCTCTGTTTGTGGGGAAAAAAAGGACGTAAATTTTGTTTGGGTACGGCATTGCATGACCGCGCAATTGTCAGTTAAAGTCGCACAGTGCCAAGTTGCAAAAAGTGGCCTGGAAGTAAGGCAGGAAAATCCTCCGGTGGTAAAGTGGTTAACAGTATATATATACTATGTATGGACAACAGATTTGGGGACCCAGAGCACAGATTTGGTAACTAAAATTCACAAATGCAGTAGTGAACTGCTATATATTGGAAATAATTATTTAAACGCCGGATGCACAACTGTTTTTTCGGCCTAAAACGCGGCTCTTTTCAATAACACCCAAAAATGCAGCTTTTAACTGCTGTACATTAACAGTATATATTTATACTATGCATGGACACAAGATTTGGGGACCCAGAGCACAGATTTGGTCACCAAAATTCACAAATGCAGTAGTGAACTGCTATATATTGGAAATAATTATTTAAACGCCGGATGCAAAACAGTTTTTTCGGCCTAAAACGCAGCTTTTTTCAATAACACCCCAAAATGCATTTTTTTACTGCTATAAATTTAAATTAGATATTTATACCGTGTATGTAAAACAGCTTTATGAAGCAAAAATATTGCTTTTTTCCAACAAAAAAGAATAATGCAATATTTCTCAGCTGTGATGTGAAATCGTTATTTAAGCGGTGTATTTCAAGATGTTTTGGTCAAAAACATACTTATGCTGTATTTTACAGCAGCAATATACAATAGGTGGTTGGAATGGGTATTTCAGACTGTTTGGTGGACCTTGAATAAAGTTTTTTTTTCTATAAAAAACAAAGAAGCACTATTTCCCTTCAGAAATATAAAATATGTCCTTGGACAGTGTATGCAGAACTGTTTTGTGGACAAGAAATACATTTTTTCCCCCAAAATTACACGGATTCTCTATTTCACCCCAGAAATGTCAAATATATTTTTTGGTGCTGTAAAATAGGCTTGGTGGATGAGGATGACAACTTTTTTTGCACTAAAATACACTGATGCACTATTTGATAGCTGAAATGGAATATACGGTTTAGTGCATTGTATACACAAGTGCTCTGTGGCACCACAGATCCCATTCTAGACAAATGGACTATGTCACCCCTTAAACATACAAAAGGCAATATAGGGGACTTGAGCAGCCAGAAAAAAGTTTTTTTTTTTCCTTCACTGAGCTAACAAATACGATTAGGCTGATGTCCCTGGCTGGCTGCGCTAATATGGCCACCAAACACCACCTCAGTAACAGATGGATTACAAAAAAAGATTTCCCTTGCAGTGGCTGGGTACAGAAATGCTGGATTGCTGAAGCTCCCCCCCCCCCCCCCTCTCTATTTGCTGTATCTTGTGGATTAAAGTAGCACAGGTTCTTCTGATATGTGCCCTATTCTGTCCCTGATCGCGGCACCAACATCCTCTCTCTAAGCTCAAATCAATTAGGCTGATGTCCCTGACTGGCTGGGCTAATATGGCCGCTGAGCACCACCTCAGTAACAGATGGATTGCAAAAAAAGATTTCCCTTGCAGTGGCTGGGTACAGAAATGTTGGATTGCTGAAGCTCCCTCCCTCTCTATTTGCTGTATCTTGTGGATTAAAGTAGCACAGGTTCTTCTGATATGTGCCCTATTCTGTCCCCGATCGCGGCTCCAGCATCCTTTCCCTAAGCTCAAATCAGCAGAGTGACATGGGGCAGTAGGTGACTCCAGCTTATAAAAAGGCTGGGTCACATGCTGCACTCAGCCAATCACAGCCATGCCATTAGTAGGCATGGCTGTGATGGCTTCTTAGGGCAAGAAGTAAAACGCTAAATGCTTGCTGATTGCCTGAGGTGCAGCCCTTCAGAAAGCAGGAAGAAATCGCTGAATAACGGACCCCAACATGAATGTTTTTGAAAATTTCCGGGTTCGGGTCCTTGTCCCTAACAACCCAAAATTCGGTACAAACCCGAATTATACATTTCAGGTTCGCTCTAATTGGGACGCCTGCCTTTACACACACAGAAACTTTAATTCCATTCCAGTCTGTAGGTTTCATTATTTTGTTGGCCCACCCTTTGCAGCTGTCCACAAGGTTTAGGAGTGTGTCTATGGGAATGTTTGACCATTCTTCCAGAAGCGCATTTGTGAGGTCAGGCACTGATGTTGGACAAGAAGGCCTGGCTTGCAATCTCTGCACTAAATCAGCCCAAAGGTGTTCTATAGGGTTGGGAGTTCTGTAAGTTGGGAGCATGAAATTGTCCAAAATGTCTTGGAATGCTGACACCTTAAGAGTTCCCTTTACTGGAACTAAGGGGCCAAGCCCAACCTCTGAAAACCAATCCTACACCAAAATCCCCTCTCCACCAAATTATTTGGAACAGTGTGGACAGTGAAACACTCCACAATCCACATGTGTTCCCCTATTAGATGGTCACAAATTTCTCCACTAGTGATGGACGAACATCGGCCGGGGCGGTTCGCGAACGTTAGTCGCAAACTTTCTCAAATGTCCGCGAGCCGCAAGTTCGTGGCGGGCCCCATTGACTTTAATGGGAAGCGAACTTTAAAAACCTTTAGGTCATATTTGCAGCCACAAAAGACTTACAAGCTGTGCACAAATAGTCCCACCACATGGACAATGTCATAACAGAAGTATTGCAATTGGAAAAGTTGCCCTAAAATCTTTTTTTTTTTTTTTTTACAGCAAAAAAATATATATTTTTTTCCTAAATTGGCCAGAACTGACAGCAGCCGGTAAATACATGTCAAATACATATAGGGTCCATCATTCACACATCTGTAAAATGGGTCCGCATCCATTCCACAATTTTGCGGAACATTTACAGACTAGTGTTGAGCGAACACGGACTGTATTATTCGTGTTCGTACCGAATAATTGGATTTTTGTTACCCGAACACGGACCCGAAAACTTTACTGTATGTTCAGGTTTAAAATCCGTGTTTGGTCATTTTATTTACGGGTTTGTATGTATTGGCGCGCTTTTAATGGCGGGCTTTCAACAGCCAATCAACAAGCATTTAACTGGTGTGCCTTAAGCCATCCCAGCCATGCCTACAAATGTATTAGTAGCTGTGATTGGCCATCTGAAGCATGTGACCAAGTCTTTATAAGTTCGAGACCGAGCGCAGCTGCTTCATTCTGCTGTAGTACAGGGACAGAGCACACATCATACGTGCTGGCTGCTGACTAGGGACAGACAGTCAAAAATTATATTGTGTCCGAAAAGAATTCAGGGACAGGTCGGAGTGCTGCAGGCAGGGCGAGATGTTAGGGCATGTTAGGGTGAGGCTGGAGATAGGCAGGGTCAGTGTTCTACATCGATTTTGCTGTGTGGGGGGTTTGCAGTGCGGGCAGTGACCGATCTTATCGATCATTTTAGGGCGAGGCTGGAGAATAGGCAGGGTCAGTGTTCTACATCGATTTTGCTGTGTGTGGGGTGGTGTGAACACAATCTTTTTGCCCGCTGAGGAGGAGGGAGAAAAAAATCTTTTTTATCAGTCAGTTGTGTGCAGCGTTTTTCCTTCAGTGCTGCTGACTGTGATAATACACTGCTGTGTTCACATGTGCTATTATTGAGTGATTTCAAAATGTATACACTTTTTTCTATTCCACTATTCAATATATACCCTTTTGGGTTAAAAAAATAAAATTGTGGCATAGTCTGTACTAATCTATTTAAAAATGACAAACTTAAAAGGGGAATTTTCTTTTTTTTTCCCTTCATAGCCTGCAGCAGAGCTGACTGATATAAGACACTGCTGTGTTCACATGTGCTATTGAAAAATCACCAATTTTATATCATATTTTCTATTCCGCTATTCAATCTACAACCTTGGGGTAAAAACATTGAAATTGCGGGATAGTCTGTATCGGTACGTGTGAGATACACCTTTCCAATTTTTGGGGCGCATCTCATACCGCCAAGGATTGCAGGGTGCTTCAGTGTGCCTCCTGCCTGTTCCAAACTCCTCCTACTCCTCATCCTGCCTTTGGGGGTACAAAAAATAGTAATTTGGACCTAGTCTGGGTCTGTACGTGTGAGATACATACACCTTTTGATATCATATTTTCTATTCCGCTATTCAATCTACACCTTTGGGGTAAAAACAATTAAATTGCGGGATATTCTGTATCGGTACGTGTGAGATACACCTTTACAATTTTTTGGGCGCATCTCATACCGCCGAGGATTGCAGGATGCTTCAGTGTGCCTCCTGCCTTTTCCGAACTCCTCCTACTCCTCATCCTGCCTTTGGGGGTACAAAAAATAGTAATTTGGGCCTAGTCATGGTCTGTACGTGTGAGATACATACACCTTTTGATATCATATTTTCTATTCCGCTATTCAATCTACACCCTTGGGGTAAAAACAATTAAATTACGGGATAGTCTTTATCGGTACGTGTGAGATACACCTTTCCAATTTTTGTGGCGCATCTCATACCGCAGAGGATTGCAGGGTGCTTCAGTGTGCCTCCTGCCTGTTCCAAACTCCTCCTACTCCTCATCCTGCCTTTGGGGGTACAAAAAATAGTAATTTGGGCCTAGTCATGGTCTGTACGTGTGAGATACATACACCTTTTGATATCATATTTTCTATTCTGCTATTCAATCTACACCCTTGGGGTAAAAACAATTAAATTACGGGATAGTCTTTATCGGTACGTGTGAGATACACCTTTCCAATTTTTGTGGCGCATCTCATACCGCAGAGGATTGCAGGGTGCTTCAGTGTGCCTCCTGCCTGTTCCGAACTCCTCCTACTCCTCATCCTGCCTTTGGGGATACAAAAAATAGTAATTTGGGCCTAGTCTGGGTCTGTACGTGTGAAATACATACACCTTTTGATATCATATTTTCTATTCCGCTATTCAATCTACACCCTTGGGGTAAAAACAATTAAATTGTGGGATAGACTGTATCGGTACGTGTGAGATACACCTTTCCAATTTTTGGGGCGCATCTCATACCGCCGAGGATTGCAGGGTGCTTCAGTGTGCCTCCTGCCTGTTACGAACTCCTCTTACTCCTCATCCTGCCTTTGGGGGTACAAAAAATAGTAATTTGGGCCTAGTCTGGGTCTGTACGTGTGAGATACATACACCTTTTGATATCATATTTTCTATTCCACTATTCAATCTACACCCTTGGGGTAAAAACAATTAAATTGCGGGATAGTCTGTATCGGTACGTGTGAGATACACCTTTCCAATTTTTGGGGCGCATCTCATACCGCCGAGGATTGCAGGGTGCTTCAGTGTGCCTCCTGCCTGTTCCGAACTCCTCCCACTCCTCATCCTGCCTTTGGGGGTACAAAAAATAGTAATTTGGGCCTTGTCTGGGTCTGTACGTGTGAGATACATACACCTTTTGATATCATATTTTCTATTCCGCTATTCAATCTACACCCTTGGGGTAAAAACAATTAAATTGTGGGATGGTCTGTATCGGTACGTGTGAGATACACCTTTCCAATTTTTGGGGCGAATCTCATACCGCCGAGGATTGCAGGGTGCTTCAGTGTGCCTCCTGCCTGTTACGAACTCCTCTTACTCCTCATCCTGCCTTTGGGGGTACAAAAAATAGTAATTTGGGCCTAGTCTGGGTCTGTACGTGTGAGATACATACACCTTTTGGTGGTTGGAATGGGTATTTCAGACTGTTTGGTGGACCTTGAATAAAGTTTTTTTTTCTATAAAAGACAAAGAAGCACTATTTCCCTTCAGAAACATAAAATATGTCCTTGGACAGTGTATGCAGAACTGTTTTGTGGACAAGAAATAAGTTTTTTCCCCCAAAATTACACGGATTCTCTATTTCACCCCAGAAATGTTAAATATATTTTTTGGTGTTGTAAAATAGGCTTGGTGGATGAGGATGACAACTTTTTTTTCACTAAAATACACTGATGCACTATTTGATAGCTGAAATGGAATATACGGTTTAGTGCATTGTATACACAAGTGCTCTGTGGCACCACAGATCCCAGTCTAGACAAATGGACTATGTCACCCCTTAAACATACAAAAGGCAATATAGGGGACTTGAGCAGCCAAAAAAAAGGTTTTTTTTTTCCTTCACTGAGCTAAAAAATACGATTAGGCTGATGTCCCTGGCTGGCTGCGCTAATATGGCCACCAAACACCACCTCAGTAACAGATGGATTACAAAAAAAGATTTCCCTTGCAGTGGCTGGGTACAGAAATGCTGGATTGCTGAAGCTCCCCCCCCCCTCCCTCTCTATTTGCTGTATCTTGTGGATTAAAGTAGCACAGGTTCTTCTGATATGTGCCCTATTCTGTCCCTGATCGCGGCACCAACATCCTCTCTCTAAGCTCAAATCAATTAGGCTGATGTCCCTGACTGGCTGGGCTAATATGGCCGCTGAGCACCACCTCAGTAACAGATGGATTGCAAAAAAAGATTTCCCTTGCAGTGGCTGGGCACAGAAATGTTGGATTGCTGAAGCTCCCTCCCTCTCTATTTGCTGTATCTTGTGGATTAAAGTAGCACAGGTTCTTCTGATATGTGCCCTATTCTGTCCCCGATCGCGGCTCCAGCATCCTTTCCCTAAGCTCAAATCAGCAGAGTGACATGGGGCAGTAGGTGACTCCAGCTTATAAAGAGGCTGGGTCACATGCTGCACTCAGCCAATCACAGCCATGCCATTAGTAGGCATGGCTGTGATGGCTTCTTAGGGCAAGAAGTAAAACGCTAAATGCTTGCTGATTGCCTGAGGTGCAGCCCTTCAGAAAGCAGGAAGAAATCGCTGAATAACGGACCCCAACATGAATGTTTTTGAAAATTTCCGGGTTTGGGTCCTTGTCCCTAACAACCCAAAATTCGGTACAAACCCGAATTATACATTTCAGGTTCGCTCTAATTGGGACGCCTGCCTTTACACACACAGAAACTTTAATTCCATTCCAGTCTGTAGGTTTCATTATTTTGTTGGCCCACCCTTTGCAGCTGTCCACAAGGTTTAGGAGTGTGTCTATGGGAATGTTTGACCATTCTTCCAGAAGCGCATTTGTGAGGTCAGGCACTGATGTTGGACAAGAAGGCCTGGCTTGCAATCTCTGCACTAAATCAGCCCAAAGGTGTTCTATAGGGTTGGGAGTTCTGTAAGTTGGGAGCATGAAATTGTCCAAAATGTCTTGGAATGCTGACACCTTAAGAGTTCCCTTTACTGGAACTAAGGGGCCAAGCCCAACCTCTGAAAACCAATCCTACACCAAAATCCCCTCTCCACCAAATTATTTGGAACAGTGTGGACAGTGAAACACTCCACAATCCACATGTGTTCCCCTATTAGATGGTCACAAATTTCTCCACTAGTGATGGACGAACATCGGCCGGGGCGGTTTGCGAACGTTAGCCGCAAACTTTCTCAAATGTCCGCGAGCCGCAAGTTCGTGGCGGGCCCCATTGACTTTAATGGGAAGCGAACTTTAAAAACCTTTAGGTCATATTTGCAGCCACAAAAGACTTACAAGCTGTGCACAAATAGTCCCACCACATGGACAATGTCATAACAGAAGTATTGCAATTGGAAAAGTTGTCCTAAAATCTTTTTTTTTTTTTTTTTTTTACAGCAAAAAAATATATATTTTTTTCCTAAATTGGCCAGAACTGACAGCAGCCGGTAAATACATGTCAAATACATATAGGGTCCATCATTCACACATCTATAAAATGGGTCCGCATCCATTCCACAATTTTGCGGAACATTTACAGACTAGTGTTGAGCGAACACGGACTGTATTATTCGTGTTCGTACCGAATAATTGGATTTTTGTTACCCGAACACGGACCCGAAAACTTTACTGTATGTTCGGGTTTAAAATCCGTGTTTGGTCATTTTATTTACGGGTTTGTATGTATTGGCGCGCTTTTAATGGTGGGCTTTCAACAGCCAATCAACAAGCATTTAACTGGTGTGCCTTAAGCCATCCCAGCCATGCCTACAAATGTATAAGTAGCTGTGATTGGCCATCTGAAGCATGTGACCAAGTCTTTATAAGTTCGAGACCGAGCGCAGCTGCGTCATTCTGCTGTAGTACAGGGACAGAGCACACATCATACGTGCTGGCTGCTGACTAGGGACAGACAGTCAAAAATTATATTGTGTCCGAAAAGAATTCAGGGACAGGTCGGAGTGCTGCAGGCAGGGCGAGATGTTAGGGCATGTTAGGGTGAGGCTGGAGATAGGCAGGGTCAGTGTTCTACATCGATTTTGCTGTGTGGGGGGTTTGCAGTGCGGGCAGTGACCGATCTTATCGATCATTTTAGGGCGAGGCTGGAGAATAGGCAGGGTCAGTGTTCTACATCGATTTTGCTGTGTGTGGGGTGGTGTGAACACAATCTTTTTGCCCGCTGAGGAGGAGGGAGAAAAAAATCTTTTTTATCAGTCAGTTGTGTGCAGCGTTTTTCCTTCAGTGCTGCTGACTGTGATAATACACTGCTGTGTTCACATGTGCTATTATTGAGTGATTTCAAAATGTATACACTTTTTTCTATTCCACTATTCAATATATACCCTTTTGGGTTAAAAAAATAAAATTGTGGCATAGTCTGTACTAATCTATTTAAAAATGACAAACTTAAAAGGGGAATTTTCTTTTTTTTTCCCTTCATAGCCTGCAGCAGAGCTGACTGATATAAGACACTGCTGTGTTCACATGTGCTATTGAAAAATCACCAATTTTATATCATATTTTCTATTCCGCTATTCAATCTACAACCTTGGGGTAAAAACAATGAAATTGCGGGATAGTCTGTATCGGTACGTATGAGATACACCTTTCCAATTTTTGGGGCGCATCTCATACCGCCGAGGATTGCAGGGTGCTTCAGTGTGCCTCCTGCCTGTTCCAAACTCCTCCTACTCCTCATCCTGCCTTTGGGGGTACAAAAAATAGTAATTTGGACCTAGTCTGGGTCTGTACGTGTGAGATACATACACCTTTTGATATCATATTTTCTATTCCGCTATTCAATCTACACCTTTGGGGTAAAAACAATTAAATTGCGGGATATTCTGTATCGGTACGTGTGAGATACACCTTTACAATTTTTTGGGTGCATCTCATACCGCCGAGGATTGCAGGGTGCTTCAGTGTGCCTCCTGCCTTTTCCGAACTCCTCCTACTCCTCATCCTGCCTTTGGGGGTACAAAAAATAGTAATTTGGGCCTAGTCATGGTCTGTACGTGTGAGATACATACACCTTTTGATATCATATTTTCTATTCCGCTATTCAATCTACACCCTTGGGGTAAAAACAATTAAATTACGGGATAGTCTTTATCGGTACGTGTGAGATACACCTTTCCAATTTTTGTGGCGCATCTCATACCGCAGAGGATTGCAGGGTGCTTCAGTGTGCCTCCTGCCTGTTCCAAACTCCTCCTACTCCTCATCCTGCCTTTGGGGGTACAAAAAATAGTAATTTGGGCCTAGTCATGGTCTGTACGTGTGAGATACATACACCTTTTGATATCATATTTTCTATTCCGCTATTCAATCTACACCCTTGGGGTAAAAACAATTAAATTACGGGATAGTCTTTATCGGTACGTGTGAGATACACCTTTCCAATTTTTGTGGCGCATCTCATACCGCAGAGGATTGCAGGGTGCTTCAGTGTGCCTCCTGCCTGTTCCGAACTCCTCCTACTCCTCATCCTGCCTTTGGGGATACAAAAAATAGTAATTTGGGCCTAGTCTGGGTCTGTACGTGTGAAATACATACACCTTTTGATATCATATTTTCTATTCCGCTATTCAATCTACACCCTTGGGGTAAAAACAATTAAATTGTGGGATAGACTGTATCGGTACGTGTGAGATACACCTTTACAATTTTTTGGGTGCATCTCATACCGCCGAGGATTGCAGGGTGCTTCAGTGTGCCTCCTGCCTTTTCCGAACTCCTCCTACTCCTCATCCTGCCTTTGGGGGTACAAAAAATAGTAATTTGGGCCTAGTCATGGTCTGTACGTGTGAGATACATACACCTTTTGATATCATATTTTCTATTCCGCTATTCAATCTACACCCTTGGGGTAAAAACAATTAAATTACGGGATAGTCTTTATCGGTACGTGTGAGATACACCTTTCCAATTTTTGTGGCGCATCTCATACCGCAGAGGATTGCAGGGTGCTTCAGTGTGCCTCCTGCCTGTTCCAAACTCCTCCTACTCCTCATCCTGCCTTTGGGGGTACAAAAAATAGTAATTTGGGCCTAGTCATGGTCTGTACGTGTGAGATACATACACCTTTTGATATCATATTTTCTATTCCGCTATTCAATCTACACCCTTGGGGTAAAAACAATTAAATTACGGGATAGTCTTTATCGGTACGTGTGAGATACACCTTTCCAATTTTTGTGGCGCATCTCATACCGCAGAGGATTGCAGGGTGCTTCAGTGTGCCTCCTGCCTGTTCCGAACTCCTCCTACTCCTCATCCTGCCTTTGGGGATACAAAAAATAGTAATTTGGGCCTAGTCTGGGTCTGTACGTGTGAAATACATACACCTTTTGATATCATATTTTCTATTCCGCTATTCAATCTACACCCTTGGGGTAAAAACAATTAAATTGTGGGATAGACTGTATCGGTACGTGTGAGATACACCTTTCCAATTTTTGGGGCGCATCTCATACCGCCGAGGATTGCAGGGTGCTTCAGTGTGCCTCCTGCCTGTTACGAACTCCTCTTACTCCTCATCCTGCCTTTGGGGGTACAAAAAATAGTAATTTGGGCCTAGTCTGGGTCTGTACGTGTGAGATACATACACCTTTTGATATCATATTTTCTATTCCACTATTCAATCTACACCCTTGGGGTAAAAACAATTAAATTGCGGGATAGTCTGTATCGGTACGTGTGAGATACACCTTTCCAATTTTTGGGGCGCATCTCATACCGCCGAGGATTGCAGGGTGCTTCAGTGTGCCTCCTGCCTGTTACGAACTCCTCTTACTCCTCATCCTGCCTTTGGGGGTACAAAAAATAGTAATTTGGGCCTAGTCTGGGTCTGTACGTGTGAGATACATACACCTTTTGATATCATATTTTCTATTCCACTATTCAATCTACAACCTTGGGGTAAAAACAATTAAATTGCGGGATAGTCTGTATCGGTACGTGTGAGATACACCTTTCCAATTTTTGGGGCGCATCTCATACCGCCAAGGATTGCAGGGTGCTTCAGTGTGCCTACTGCCTGTTCCAAACTCCTCCTACTCCTCATCCTGCCTTTGGGGGTACAAAAATAGTAATTTGGGCCTAGTCTGGGTCTGTACGTGTGAGATACATACACCTTTTGATATCATATTTTCTATTCTGCTATTCAATCTACACCCTTGGGGTAAAAACAATTAAATTGCGGGATAGTCTGTATCGGTACGTGTGAGATACACCTTTCCAATTTTTGGGGCGCATCTCATACCGCCGAGGATTGCAGGGTGCTTCAGTGTGCCTCCGGCCTGTTCCGAACTCCTCCTACTCCTCATCCTGCCTTTGGGGGTACAAAAAATAGTAATTTGGGCCTAGTCTGGGTCTGTACGTGTGAGATACATACACCTTTTGATATCAAATTTTCTATTCCGCTATTCAATCTACACCCTTGGGGTAAAAACAATTAAATTGGGGGATAGTCTGTATCGGTACGAGTGAGATACACCTTTCCAATTTTTGGGGCGCATCTTATACCGCCGAGGATTGCAGGGTGCTTCAGTGTGCCTCCTGCCTGTTCCGAACTCCTCCTACTCCTCATCCTGCCTTTGGGGGTACAAAAAATAGTAATTTGGGCCTAGTCTGGGTCTGTACGTGTGAGATACATACACCTTTTGATATCATATTTTCTATTCCGCTATTCAATCTACACCCTTGGGGTAAAAACAATTAAATTGCGGGATAGTCTGTATCGGTACGTGTGAGATACACCTTTCCAATTTTTGGGGTGCATCTCATACCGCAGAGGATTGCAGGGTGCTTCAGTGTGCCTCCTGCCTGTTCTGAACTCCTCCTACTCCTCATCCTGCCTTTGGGGGTACAAAAAATAGTAATTTGGGCCTTGTCTGGGTCTGTACGTGTGAGATACATACACCTTTTGATATCATATTTTCTATTCCGCTATTCAATCTACACCCTTGGGGTAAAAACAATTAAATTGTGGGATGGTCTGTATCGGTACGTGTGAGATACACCTTTCCAATTTTTGGGGCGAATCTCATACCGCCGAGGATTGCAGGGTGCTTCAGTGTGCCTCCTGCCTGTTACGAACTCCTCTTACTCCTCATCCTGCCTTTGGGGGTACAAAAAATAGTAATTTGGGCCTAGTCTGGGTCTGTACGTGTGAGATACATACACCTTTTGGTGGTTGGAATGGGTATTTCAGACTGTTTGGTGGACCTTGAATAAAGTTTTTTTTTCTATAAAAGACAAAGAAGCACTATTTCCCTTCAGAAACATAAAATATGTCCTTGGACAGTGTATGCAGAACTGTTTTGTGGACAAGAAATAAGTTTTTTCCCCCAAAATTACACGGATTCTCTATTTCACCCCAGAAATGTCAAATATATTTTTTGGTGTTGTAAAATAGGCTTGGCGGATGAGGATGACAACTTTTTTTTCACTAAAATACACTGATGCACTATTTGATAGCTGAAATGGAATATACGGTTTAGTGCATTGTATACACAAGTGCTCTGTGGCACCACAGATCCCAGTCTAGACAAATGGACTATGTCACCCCTTAAACATACAAAAGGCAATATAGGGGACTTGAGCAGCCAAAAAAAAAGGTTTTTTTTTTCCTTCACTGAGCTAAAAAATACGATTAGGCTGATGTCCCTGGCTGGCTGCGCTAATATGGCCACCAAACACCACCTCAGTAACAGATGGATTACAAAAAAAGATTTCCCTTGCAGTGGCTGGGTACAGAAATGCTGGATTGCTGAAGCTCCCCCCCCCCCCTCCCTCTCTATTTGCTGTATCTTGTGGATTAAAGTAGCACAGGTTCTTCTGATATGTGCCCTATTCTGTCCCTGATCGCGGCACCAACATCCTCTCTCTAAGCTCAAATCAATTAGGCTGATGTCCCTGACTGGCTGGGCTAATATGGCCGCTGAGCACCACCTCAGTAACAGATGGATTGCAAAAAAAGATTTCCCTTGCAGTGGCTGGGCACAGAAATGTTGGATTGCTGAAGCTCCCTCCCTCTCTATTTGCTGTATCTTGTGGATTAAAGTAGCACAGGTTCTTCTGATATGTGCCCTATTCTGTCCCCGATCGCGGCTCCAGCATCCTTTCCCTAAGCTCAAATCAGCAGAGTGACATGGGGCAGTAGGTGACTCCAGCTTATAAAGAGGCTGGGTCACATGCTGCACTCAGCCAATCACAGCCATGCCATTAGTAGGCATGGCTGTGATGGCTTCTTAGGGCAAGAAGTAAAACGCTAAATGCTTGCTGATTGCCTGAGGTGCAGCCCTTCAGAAAGCAGGAAGAAATCGCTGAATAACGGACCCCAACATGAATGTTTTTGAAAATTTCCGGGTTCGGGTCCTTGTCCCTAACAACCCAAAATTCGGTACAAACCCGAATTATACATTTCAGGTTCGCTCTAATTGGGACGCCTGCCTTTACACACACAGAAACTTTAATTCCATTCCAGTCTGTAGGTTTCATTATTTTGTTGGCCCACCCTTTGCAGCTGTCCACAAGGTTTAGGAGTGTGTCTATGGGAATGTTTGACCATTCTTCCAGAAGCGCATTTGTGAGGTCAGGCACTGATGTTGGACAAGAAGGCCTGGCTTGCAATCTCTGCACTAAATCAGCCCAAAGGTGTTCTATAGGGTTGGGAGTTCTGTAAGTTGGGAGCATGAAATTGTCCAAAATGTCTTGGAATGCTGACACCTTAAGAGTTCCCTTTACTGGAACTAAGGGGCCAAGCCCAACCTCTGAAAACCAATCCTACACCAAAATCCCCTCTCCACCAAATTATTTGGAACAGTGTGGACAGTGAAACACTCCACAATCCACATGTGTTCCCCTATTAGATGGTCACAAATTTCTCCACTAGTGATGGACGAACATCGGCCGGGGCGGTTTGCGAACGTTAGCCGCAAACTTTCTCAAATGTCCGCGAGCCGCAAGTTCGTGGCGGGCCCCATTGACTTTAATGGGAAGCGAACTTTAAAAACCTTTAGGTCATATTTGCAGCCACAAAAGACTTACAAGCTGTGCACAAATAGTCCCACCACATGGACAATGTCATAACAGAAGTATTGCAATTGGAAAAGTTGCCCTAAAATCTTTTTTTTTTTTTTTTTTTTTTACAGCAAAAAAATATATATTTTTTTCCTAAATCGGCCAGAACTGACAGCAGCCGGTAAATACATGTCAAATACATATAGGGTCCATTCACACATCTATAAAATGGGTCCGCATCCATTCCACAATTTTGCGGAACATTTACAGACTAGTGTTGAGCGAACACGGACTGTATTATTCGTGTTCGTACCGAATAATTGGATTTTTGTTACCCGAACACGGACCCGAAAACTTTACTGTATGTTCGGGTTTAAAATCCGTGTTCGGTCATTTTATTTCCGGGTTTGTATGTATTGGCGCGCTTTTAATGGCGGGCTTTCAACAGCCAATCAACAAGCATTTAACTGGTGTGCCTTAAGCCATCCCAGCCATGCCTACAAATGTATTAGTAGCTGTGATTGGCCATCTGAAGCATGTGACCAAGTCTTTATAAGTTCGAGACCGAGCGCAGCTGCGTCATTCTGCTGTAGTACAGGGACAGAGCACACATCATACGTGCTGGCTGCTGACTAGGGACAGACAGTCAAAAATTATATTGTGTCCGAAAAGAATTCAGGGACAGGTCGGAGTGCTGCAGGCAGGGCGAGTTGTTAGGGCATGTTAGGGTGAGGCTGGAGATAGGCAGGGTCAGTGTTCTACATTGATTTTGCTGTGTGGGGGGTTTGCAGTGCCGGCAGTGACCGATCTTATCGATCATTTTAGGGCGAGGCTGGAGAATAGGCAGGGTCAGTGTTCTACATCGATTTTGCTGTGTGTGGGGTGGTGTGAACACAATCTTTTTGCCCGCTGAGGAGGAGGGAGAAAAAAATATTTTTTATCAGTCAGTTGTGTGCAGCGTTTTTCCTTCAGTGCTGCTGACTGTGATAATACACTGCTGTGTTCACATGTGCTATTATTGAGTGATTTCAAAATGTATACACTTTTTTCTATTCCACTATTCAATATACACCCTTTTGGGTTAAAAAAATAAAATTGTGGCATAGTCTGTACTAATCTATTTAAAAATGACAAACTTAAAAGGGGAATTTTCTTTTTTTTTTCCCTTCATAGCCTGCAGCAGAGCTGACTGATGTAAGACACTGCTGTGTTCACATGTGCTATTGAAAAATCACCAATTTTATATCATATTTTCTATTCCGCTATTCAATCTACAACCTTGGGGTAAAAACAATTACATTGTGGGAAAGTCTGTATCGGTACATGTGAGATACACCTTTCCAATTTTTGGGGCGCATCTCATACCGCCGAGGATTGCAGGGTGCTTCAGTGTGCCTCCGGCCTGTTCCGAACTCCTCCTACTCCTCATCCTGCCTTTGGGGGTACAAAAAATAGCAATTTGGGCCTAGTCTGGGTCTGTACGTGTGAGATACATACACCTTTTGATATCATATTTTCTATTCCGCTATTCAATCTACACCCTTGGGGTAAAAACAATTAAATTGCGGGATAGTCTGGATCGGTACGTGTGAGATACACCTTTCCAATTTTTGGGGCGCATCTCATACTCTCATACCGCCGAGGATTGCAGGGTGCTTCAGTGTGCCTCCTGCCTGTTCCGAACTCCTCCTACTCCTCATCCTGCCTTTGGGGGTACAAAAAATAGTAATTTGGGCCTAGTCTGGGTCTGTACGTGTGAGATACATACACCTTTTGATATCATATTTTCTATTCCGCTATTCAATCTACACCCTTGGGGTAAAAACAATTAAATTGCGGGATAGTCTGTATCGGTACGTGTGAGATACACCTTTCCAATTTTTGGGGCGCATCTCATACCGTCGAGGATTACAGGGTGCTTCAGTGTGTCTCCTGCCTGTTCCAAACTGCTACTCCTCATCCTGCCTTTGGGGGTAAAAAAATAGTAATTTAAGCCTAGTCTGGGTCTGTACATGTGAGATACATACACCTTTTGATATCATATTTTCTATTCCGCTATTCAATCTACACCTTTGGAGTAAAAAGAATTAAATTGCGGGATAGTCTGTATTGGTACGTGTGAGATACACCTTTCCAATTTTTGGGGCGCATCTCATACCGCAGAAGATTGCAGGGTGCTTCAGTGTGCCTCCTGCCTGTTCCGAACTCCTCCTACTCCTCATCCAGCCTTTGGGGCTACAAAAAATAGTAATTTGGGCCTAGTCTGGGTCTGTACGTGTGAGATACATACACCTTTTGATATCATATTTTCTATTCCGCTATTCAATCTACACCTTTGGGGTAAAAACAATTAAATTGCGGGATAGTCTGTATCGGTATGTGTGAGATACACCTTTCCAATTTTTGGGGCGCATCTCATACCGCCGAGGATTGCAGGGTGCTTCAGTGTGCCTCCTGCCTGTTCCGAACTCCTCATCCTGCCTTTGGGGGTACAAAAAATAGTAATTTGGCCCTAGTCTGGGTCTGTACGTGTGAGATACATACACCTTTTGATATCATATTTTCTTTTCCAATATTCAATCTACACCCTTGGGGTAAAAACAATTAAATTGCGGGATAGTCTGTATCGGTACGTGTGACATACACCTTTCCAATTTTTGGGGCGCATCTCATACCGCCGAGGATTGCAGGGTGCTTCAGTGTGCCTCCTGCCTGTTCCGAACTCCTCCTACTCTTTATCCTGCCTTTGTCGGTACAAAAAATAGTAATCTGGAACTAGTCTGGGTCTGTACGTGTGAGATACATACACCTTTTGATATCATATTTTCTATTCCGCTTTTCAATCTACACCTTTGGGGTAAAAACAATTAAATTGCGGGATAATCTGTATCAGTACGTGTGAGATAAACCTTTCCAATTTTTGGGGTGCATCTCATACCGCCGAGGATTGCAGGGTGCTTCAGTTTGCCTCCTGTTCGGACCTCCTCCTACTCCTCATCTTCATCCTGCCTTTAGGTTACATAAAATTGTAATCGGGGCCTAGTCTGTGTTTGTACGTGTGAGATACACCATTTTGTAAATTTTTTTTCTATTCCGCTATTCAATATACAACCTGTTTGAGTGTAAAAAATTAAATTACGGCATAGTTTGTATCAGTACATGTGAGATACACCTTTTCAAATTTGTTTGGAGCATCTCCTTCCACCGCCAAGGATTGCACGGCGCTTCAGTGTGCCTCCTGCCTGTTCCGAACTCCTCCTACTCCTCATCCTGCCTTTGGGGGTACAAAAAATAGTAATTTGGGCCTAGTCTGGGTCTAGTCAGAAGTGGAAGAGATTGTGTGCAGCGATGCCTAACCATTTATTTCTCAAGATGAGTACATTGAAGGACCATCGCAACACGTCTCCGATGATGACGAAACGCAGGTGCCAACTGCTGCGGCACTCAGAATTGTGGAGACCGACAAGGAGGGCAGGGGTGAAGACTGGGTGGAAGATGATGTGGAGGACGATGAGGTCCTCGACCCCACATGGAATGAAGGTCATGCAGGTGACCTGAGTAGTTTGGAGGAAGATGCGGTGGTCGCACAGAGCCACCAGCACAGCAGAAGAGGGAGCAGGGTGCAGAAGCGGAGCAGCCGTGCCCTAGACACTACGCCTGCTACTGCCCAACGCAGCAAGGGAACGAGTTCACCAAAGGCAGCTCAAAGGAGTTCTCTAGCGTGGAAGTTCTTCAGAAAATGTGCTGATGACAGGACACGAGTGGTTTGCACCCTGTGCAATCAGAGCCTGAAGCGAGGCATAAACCTTCTCAACCTGAGCACAACCTGCATGATCAGGCATCTAAGTGCAAAGCACGAGCAGCAGTGGAGTAGACACCTTTAAAACCAAGAAACGTCTCTGGCTCATCCTGCTTCCTCTTCTGCTGCAGTCTCGGCCGCTCCAGCCACATCTGTAGTGATACCGGCACCTGCCACCCCGCAAACAGAGGATCTGTCAGCAACACCACCACCTGGGTCACCAACCATCTCCACAATGTCCCGTGGAAGCGTTCAGCTTTCCATCTCCCAAACACTTGAGAGGAAGAGGAAGTACCCCCCTACCCACCCGCGATCCCTGGCCCTGAATGCCAGCATTTCAAAATTCTTGGCCTTTGAAATACTGTCATTCCGTCTGGTGGAGACGCACAGTTTTAAAAACCTTATGTCGGTGGCTGTCCCACAGTACGTCGTTGTAATGTTCCGGTACCTCTGGTACCCTTGTTTCCATATTTCTCCTCTCTTAATTGCGTCCCATCTTGTATAACAAAGGACGCATATACCTTTAAGACCGGATGACATCACTGCCGAGCGCCGCTATGAGCGGCAATTTCAATCGCCGGTTTGCTCTCACTCATCGCTCGTTCAAACCCACATGTTCATCGTACCTACGCCTGAGAAGTCGGAGCTGCTGACATACCTTCCTTGCTGAACTGAAGCCGGAAACCTCGCTGGTGATCCGTATCTCGCTACGGGATCACCCCTCTCCATTGGACACTGTTACTCCTAAAATCTAAGTGATAAGTACCCCGCAGGGGATTCTTGCTAACCAATCTCCTACTGTCATCTACTGCAATTACCAAGACTATCTGTATCTATCTATTCACTATCATCTGCATAAGACTGTTAGCTCTTGGGACTACCTTGAACTATCCTTGCACTAGGTTACTCTGTCTAAGTATACTCCATCTGTGTCCTCTTACCATCTGCACTATACTTGACATCAGAACCTATCCGCTTTACCATCACCTGCAACTCTCCTAATACTACTTCTAGTGCTCACCATACAATAGCCTGTCTCTCATCTATATATCCTCATATACTCTATCCCTCCATTAAACATCTATCAATATATATATAGTATATAACAGGCTGTACACGGTGATGAAGTCCTGAGAGTTGGATATGTTGTTCAACAGTTTCTCTACAAGGCTACTGAGTGTAATAATTCTGCAGCTGTAAATCCATCCACTAACAAAAACGCATGAACGTTACAGATTGAACGAGCCTTTAAAAAAAATATGGATTCAGCAGAATTATCCACTCATGTACTACAATTAAAACAGCAAGTAGATGCATTGATCCATGCGCTTACAGAGATAAAAAATGACAATCAAACCTTGAGACAGCAGCTTGGCCGTCTCACACAGCCTCCTGCTGCTCAGCCCCGTGAGCCTAAGATAAACCCTCCTATAGTGTTTTCTGGTGATCGGAGCAAATTCCGTGAATTTAAAAACGCATGTCAATTGTTTTTTTTGTTAAAACCTCTAACCTACACCACTGACCAAATTAAGGTTTGTACCATCATCTCCTATTTAACAGGTGAACCCCGGGCCTGGGCAGATGCTCTCTTTGAAAAGGATGATCCACTCCTTAATTCTTATCCCTTATTTCTAGCACAACTTGCTACTTTATATGAAGACCCCAACAAGCAGAGTACCGCTGACACCCAATTACGGGGCCCTAAAACAAGGAAGGAGACCTGTTGAAGATTTCGTGGCGAATTTTAAAAGATGGTCCCCTGATTCAGGGTGGAACGACACATCTTTGCGAACGCAGTTTAGACTCGGCCTATCTGAGGCCGTTAAAGACGAGCTCGCCCGAGCGGATTTACCTGGCACTCTAGAGGGACTGATCCAGACCAGTATCAATATTGACAGACGACTACGAGAAAGAAAGGCTGAGAAGATGGGCTCACCATTTTCCAGTCCTTCTCGGATGTTGCCTGCTGACCCTACTCCTATGGAAGTAGGAATGATACGTCTGGGTCTGTACGTGTGAGATACATACACCTTTTGATATCATATTTTCTATTCCGCTATTCAATCGACACCCTTGGGGTAAAAACAATAAATTGCGGGATAGTCTGTATCGGTACTTGTGAGATACACCTTTCCAATTTTTGGGGCGCATCTCATACCGCCGAGGATTGCAGGGTGCTTCAGTGTGCCTCCTGCCTGTTCCAAACTCCTCCTACTCCTCATCCTGCCTTTGGGGGTACAAAAAATAGCAATTTGGGCCTAGTCTGGGTCTGTACGTGTGAGATACATACACCTTTTGATATCATATTTTCTATTCCGCTATTCAATCTACACCCTTGGGGTAAAAACAATTAAATTGCGGGATAGTCTGGATCGGTACGTGTGAGATACACCTTTCCAATTTTTGGGGCGCATCTCATACTCTCATACCGCCGAGGATTGCAGGGTGCTTCAGTGTGCCTCCTGCCTGTTCCGAACTCCTCCTACTCCTCATCCTGCCTTTGGGGGTACAAAAAATAGTAATTTGGGCCTAGTCTGGGTCTGTACGTGTGAGATACATACACCTTTTGATATCATATTTTCTATTCCGCTATTCAATCTACACCCTTGGGGTAAAAACAATTAAATTGCGGGATAGTCTGTATCGGTACGTGTGAGATACACCTTTCCAATTTTTGGGGCGCATCTCATACCGTCGAGGATTACAGGGTGCTTCAGTGTGTCTCCTGCCTGTTCCAAACTGCTACTCCTCATCCTGCCTTTGGGGGTAAAAAAATAGTAATTTAAGCCTAGTCTGGGTCTGTACATGTGAGATACATACACCTTTTGATATCATATTTTCTATTCCGCTATTCAATCTACACCTTTGGAGTAAAAAGAATTAAATTGCGGGATAGTCTGTATCGGTACGTGTGAGATACACCTTTCCAATTTTTGGGGCGCATCTCATACCGCAGAAGATTGCAGGGTGCTTCAGTGTGCCTCCTGCCTGTTCCGAACTCCTCCTACTCCTCATCCAGCCTTTGGGGCTACAAAAAATAGTAATTTGGGCCTAGTCTGGGTCTGTACGTGTGAGATACATACACCTTTTGATATCATATTTTCTATTCCGCTATTCAATCTACACCTTTGGGGTAAAAACAATTAAATTGCGGGATAGTCTGTATCGGTATGTGTGAGATACACCTTTCCAATTTTTGGGGCGCATCTCATACCGCCGAGGATTGCAGGGTGCTTCAGTGTGCCTCCTGCCTGTTCCGAACTCCTCATCCTGCCTTTGGGGGTACAAAAAATAGTAATTTGGCCCTAGTCTGGGTCTGTACGTGTGAGATACATACACCTTTTGATATCATATTTTCTTTTCCAATATTCAATCTTCACCCTTGGGGTAAAAACAATTAAATTGCGGGATAGTCTGTATCGGTACGTGTGACATACACCTTTCTAATTTTTGGGGCGCATCTCATACCGCCGAGGATTGCAGGGTGCTTCAGTGTGCCTCCTGCCTGTTCCGAACTCCTCCTACTCTTTATCCTGCCTTTGTCGGTACAAAAAATAGTAATCTGGAACTAGTCTGGGTCTGTACGTGTGAGATACATACACCTTTTGATATCATATTTTCTATTCCGCTTTTCAATCTACACCTTTGGGGTAAAAACAATTAAATTGCGGGATAATCTGTATCAGTACGTGTGAGATAAACCTTTCCAATTTTTGGGGTGCATCTCATACCGCCGAGGATTGCAGGGTGCTTCAGTTTGCCTCCTGTTCGGACCTCCTCCTACTCCTCATCTTCATCCTGCCTTTAGGTTACATAAAATTGTAATTGGGGCCTAGTCTGTGTTTGTACGTGTGAGATACACCATTTTGTAAATTTTTTTTCTATTCCGCTATTCAATATACAACCTGTTTGAGTGTAAAAAATTAAATTACGGCATAGTTTGTATCAGTACATGTGAGATACACCTTTTCAAATTTGTTTGGAGCATCTCCTTCCACCGCCGAGGATTGCACGGCGCTTCAGTGTGCCTCCTGCCTGTTCCGAACTCCTCCTACTCCTCATCCTGCCTTTGGGGGTACAAAAAATAGTAATTTGGGCCTAGTCTGGGTCTAGTCAGAAGTGGAAGAGATTGTGTGCAGCGATGCCCAACCATTTATTTCTCAAGATGAGTACATTGAAGGACCATCGCAACACGTCTCCGATGATGACGAAACGCAGCTGCCAACTGCTGCGGCACTCAGAATTGTGGAGACCGACAAGGAGGGCAGGGGTGAAGACTGGGTGGAAGATGATGTGGAGGACGATGAGGTCCTCGACCCCACATGGAATGAAGGTCATGCAGGTGACCTGAGTAGTTTGGAGGAAGAGGCGGTGGTCGCACAGAGCCACCAGCACAGCAGAAGAGGGAGCAGGGTGCAGAAGCGGAGCAGCCGTGCCCTAGACACTACGCCTGCTACTGCCCAACGCAGCAAGGGAACGAGCTCACCAAAGGCAGCTCAAAGGAGTTCTCTAGCGTGGAAGTTCTTCAGAAAATGTGCTGATGACAGGACACGAGTGGTTTGCACCCTGTGCAATCAGAGCCTGAAGCGAGGCATAAACCTTCTCAACCTGAGCACAACCTGCATGATCAGGCATCTAAGTGCAAAGCACGAGCAGCAGTGGAGTAGACACCTTCAAAACCAAGAAACGTCTCTGGCTCATCCTGCTTCCTCTTCTGCTGCAGTCTCGGCCGCTCCAGCCACATCTGTAGTGATACCGGCACCTGCCACCCCGCAAACAGAGGATCTGTCAGCAACACCACCACCTGGGTCACCAACCATCTCCACAATGTCCCGTGGAAGCGTTCAGCTTTCCATCTCCCAAACACTTGAGAGGAAGAGGAAGTACCCCCCTACCCACCCGCGATCCCTGGCCCTGAATGCCAGCATTTCAAAATTCTTGGCCTTTGAAATGCTGTCATTCCGTCTGGTGGAGACGCACAGTTTTAAAAACCTTATGTCGGTGGCTGTCCCACAGTACGTCGTTGTAATGTTCCGGTACCTCTGGTACCCTTGTTTCCATATTTCTCCTCTCTTAATTGCGTCCCATCTTGTATAACAAAGGACGCATATACCTTTAAGACCGGATGACATCACTGCCGAGCGCCGCTATGAGCGGCAATTTCAATCGCCGGTTGCTCTCACTCATCGCTCGTTCAAACCCACATGTTCATCGTACCTACGCCTGAGAAGTCGGAGCTGCTGACATACCTTCCTTGCTGAACTGAAGCCGGAAACCTCGCTGGTGATCCGTATCTCGCTACGGGATCACCCCTCTCCATTGGACACTGTTACTCCTAAAATCTAAGTGATAAGTACCCCGCAGGGGATTCTTGCTAACCAATCTCCTACTGTCATCTACTGCAATTACCAAGACTATCTGTATCTATCTATTCACTATCATCTGCATAAGACTGTTAGCTCTTGGGACTACCTTGAACTATCCTTGCACTAGGTTACTCTGTCTAAGTATACTCCATCTGTGTCCTCTTACCATCTGCACTATACTTGACATCAGAACCTATCCGCTTTACCATCACCTGCAACTCTCCTAATACTACTTCTAGTGCTCACCATACAATAGCCTGTCTCTCATCTATATATCCTTATATACTCTATCCCTCCATTAAACATCTATCAATATATATATAGTATATAACAGGCTGTACACGGTGATGAAGTCCTGAGAGTTGGATATGTTGTTCAACAGTTTCTCTACAAGGCTACTGAGTGTAATAATTCTGCAGCTGTAAATCCATCCACTAACAAAAACGCATGAACGTTACAGATTGAACGAGCCTTTAAAAAAAATATGGATTCAGCAGAATTATCCACTCATGTACTACAATTAAAACAGCAAGTAGATGCATTGATCCATGCGCTTACAGAGGTAAAAAATGACAATCAAACCTTGAGACAGCAGCTTGGCCGTCTCACACAGCCTCCTGCTGCTCAGCCCCGTGAGCCTAAGATAAACCCTCCTATAGTGTTTTCTGGTGATCGGAGCAAATTCCGTGAATTTAAAAACGCATGTCAATTGTTTTTTTTGTTAAAACCTCTAACCTACACCACTGACCAAATTAAGGTTTGTACCATCATCTCCTATTTAACAGGTGAACCCCGGGCCTGGGCAGATGCTCTCTTTGAAAAGGATGATCCACTCCTTAATTCTTATCCCTTATTTCTAGCACAACTTGCTACTTTATATGAAGACCCCAACAAGCAGAGTACCGCTGACACCCAATTACGGGGCCCTAAAACAAGGAAGGAGACCTGTTGAAGATTTCGTGGCGAATTTTAAAAGATGGTCCCCTGATTCAGGGTGGAACGACACATCTTTGCGAACGCAGTTTAGACTCGGCCTATCTGAGGCCGTTAAAGACGAGCTCGCCCGAGCGGATTTACCTGGCACTCTAGAGGGACTGATCCAGACCAGTATCAATATTGACAGACGACTACGAGAAAGAAAGGCTGAGAAGATGGGCTCACCATTTTCCAGTCCTTCTCGGATGTTGCCTGCTGACCCTACTCCTATGGAAGTAGGAATGATACGTCCACCGCTGACCCTTTCTGAACATGCCAGGAGGAAAACCGAACATCTTTGCATGTACTGCGCATCCCCGAATCATTTGGTAAACGACTGTCCTCTTGTCCGCAGAAAAGAGGGTGAGTGTTCAAATGTTTTGCTAGGGGGACTCACAACTTCCTTTACTAATCCTTATCTTTTTGTTCAATTAACATTGCAGTGGGACCAAACTAGGATCACCACCAAGGCTATGATTGACACAGGATCTTGTGGAAACTACATTGACATTTGTTTTGTCTCCCTTAATAAAATACCTATTATTTCAAAACCCAACCCTGTCTCCGTTAGTTTTATTAACGGTACCCCTTTATCCTCTGGTCCTATCACCAGTCAGACATAGGCACTTCTTGTAACTGCTGACGAGTCTCATGTGGAGACCACCACCTTTGATGTATTAACTTCGCCACATTTTCCAATCATTTTGGGACTTCCCTGGTTACACATACATCAACCAATCATCGATTGGAAAACAAGAACGTTAGCCTTCTCTTCTCACTATTGCGAGACGACGTGTAACCTCCCCACACATGATAGGATCCTGTCTGTACTGCCGGATGACATTATTCCTAAGTGTTATCAAGATTTATCGGAGGTTTTCCTTGAGAAAAACGCTCAAATGCTACCTCCTCATAGGGACTATGATTGTTGTATCGATCTGCTCCCTAATAGCAAGTTGCCTTACGGACATGTATATCCTCTCTCACAGGATGAACTCTCTCACCTTAAGGAGTATCTGGATGAAAACTTGGCAAAAGGATTCATCCGACCTTCTACTTCCTCCACTGCTGCTGGGCTCTTCTTCGTCCGCAATAAGGACTCTAGCCTTAGGCCTATCATTGATTTCAGACAATTAAATGCCATCACAATAAAGGATCGTTATCCTTTACCTCTTATTCCTGAACTTATCGAACAGGTGCGTGGGGCTTCTTTCTTTTCAAAATTGGACCTAAAAGGGGCATACAATTTAATTCGAATCCGTAAAGGGGATGAATGGAAGACGGCATTCAGAACCAGATACGGACTGTTCGAGTACCTTGTAATGCCATTTGGGCTATGTAATGCCCCCGCAGCCTTCCAACGGTTTATAAACGAGATATTCCGAGACTTGCTTGATGTTTGTGTGGTAGTATATTTGGACGATATACTTATCTATTCTCATTCCTTACCTGAGCACATAAAACATGTGAGACTTGTGTTGTCAAGACTACTTGCACATAACTTATATGTTAAATCAAAGAAATGTTTGTTTCATAAAGACGAGGTACTATTCCTAGGATATATTATATCTAAAAGTGGAATCAAAATGGACATGAGCCAAATATCCTGCATTCTGGATTGGCCTGTGCCAACCACTCGCAAAGCATTACAAAGGTTCCTAGGATTCTCTAATTACTATAGGAAATTCATTAAAAACTTCTCTGCGATTGTGAAACCTCTCACACAACTTACAAGCACGAAGAGACCATTTAATTGGAAAAAAGAAGCAAATGGAGCATTCTCTCTGCTGAAATCAAGCTTTACTACTGCCCCCATACTATGCCATCCAGACCCATCCCTTCAATACATCTTGGAGGTAGATGCGTCTAATATGGCAGTAGGAGCAGTTCTCTCACAACGACCAACAAACACCTCACCTCTTCACCCAGTTGCTTTCTTTTCAAAGTCATTAAGTAGCCCCGAGGTGAACTACCCAGTAGGTGAGAAGGAGTTATTAGCAATAAAACTGGCATTAGAGAATTGGAGACATCTACTTGAGGGCACTCAATTGCCAATTCTGATATATACTGATCACAAAAACCTCCAATACCTTCAGACTAATAGAACTCTTTCCCACCGGCAGGTACGGTGGTCGTTATTCTTTCTGAGATTTAATTTTTTAGTAACTTACACGCCCGCAGACAAAAATAAAAAAGCGGATGCACTCTCACGACAAGCCGAGAAAGATTGCACTGAGGTTCCCTCAGTTCCTATAATACCACTTGAACGTATTATCGGAGTCGTTCGCTCACTGAAGGAGGAGATTTTGCACAGCATAGGGTTGGATTCACCTCCACCACAACTAACTACTGACGCCGAAGGCTTCCTCTACTACAACGATAAATTATACATACCCCCTACTATGCGAACCAAGATCTTAGAATTGTCGCATGATGTACCTATGGCAGGACATATGGGTATGACTAAAACTCTCAATCTACTCACTAGGCAATTTTGGTGGCCAGACATGAAGACAACCGTAAAAAAGTTCGTTTCATCTTGTGATATCTGTGCAAGGTCTAAAATTGACAACACGAAACCATCAGGATTACTTTGTAGTTTACCGATACCCCAGGTTCCGTGGGAAGTGGTATCCTTAGACTTCATAGTGGAACTACCACCTTCCAAAGGATTCAACACCATCTTGGTATCAGTGGACCATCTGACCAAGGTGGCACATTTCACCCCTATCCGAAAACTACCTTCATCCAAACAAACAGCGGAATTACTTGTGAAACATGTCTTTAAGTTACATGGTATTCCAAAAACACTGCTGTCTGACCGTGGTTCACAATTCATCTCAAAGTTTTGGCTAGCTCTATGTCAGATACTGCGAATAGAGCGTAACCTCACTTCTCCCTACCACCCTCAGACCAACGGACAGACAGAGAGAGTTAACCAGTGCATTGAACAGTACCTGCGTTGCTATACTTCGTATCTACAGGACGATTGGGCAGATCTCCTCCCACTGGCGGAATTCGCCTATAACAACGCTACTCATAGCACTACTAAGCAAAGTCCGTTTTACCTGAATTATGGGTTTCATCCCACACTCCTTCCTCCACGTATCTTGCCATCAAGTAATCCACTGGCATCTGATTATCTTGCCCAGATAAAGGATTCTCTGGGATTACTCAACAATACCATATCTCATGCTCATAGCCAACAAAAAAAGTACTACGACCTCCGTAGGAAACCCTCTCCCCAATATGCCATTGGGGATCTTGTTTGGCTTTCTACAAAAAATCTGAGACTAAAGATCCCTAGTAAAAAACTTGGACCTCTATTTCTGGGACCTTTTCCAATAGAGAAGCTTATTGGAAAAGCTGCAGTACAACTCACATTGCCAGTAGACCTCAAGATACATCCTGTCTTCCATGTGTCTCTACTGAAGCCCCATGTTCCTAACCAAGGAATAAGGCCTACTATCTCACCTCCACCTCCTGTACAAGTGGAAGGTGGAGAAGAATTTGAGAAATTTTGGATTCCCGTTTCAATAGAAGAAGACTCCAGTATCTTGTACGATGGAAGAATTATGGGCCCCAAGATGACACCTGGCTGGATACCTCCGATATACATGCCCCTAGACTGATTTGCAATTTCCACTCGAAATATCCGGAAAAAAACAGTTCTAGAGGCCTTCCGGAGCCGGCCTTAAGGGGGGGTACTGTAATGTTCCGGTACCTCTGGTACCCTTGTTTCCATATTTCTCCTCTCTTAATTGCGTCCCATCTTGTATAACAAAGGACGCATATACCTTTAAGACCGGGTGACATCACTGCCGAGCGCCGCTATGAGCGGCTATTTCAATCGCCGGTTTGCTCTCACTCATCGCTCGTTCAAACCCACATGTTCATCGCACCTACGCCTGAGAAGTCGGAGCTGCTGACATACCTTCCTTGCTGAACTGAAGCCGGAAACCTCGCTGGTGATCCGTATCTCGCTACGGGATCACCCCTCTCCATTGGACACTGTTACTCCTAAACCTATCTAAGTGATAAGTACCCCGCAGGGGATTCTTGCTAACCAATCTCCTACTGTCATCTACTGCAATTACCAAGACTATCTGTATCTATCTATTCACTATCATCTGCATAAGACTGTTAGCTCTTGGGACTACCTTGAACTATCCTTGCACTAGGTTACTCTGTCTAAGTATACTCCATCTGTGTCCTCTTACCATCTGCACTATACTTGACATCAGAACCTATCCGCTTTACCATCACCTGCAACTCTCCTAATACTACTTCTAGTGCTCACCATACAATAGCCTGTCTCTCATCTATATATCCTCATATACTCTATCCCTCCATTAAACATCTATCAATATATATATAGTATATAACAGGCTGTACACGGTGATGAAGTCCTGAGAGTTGGATATGTTGTTCAACAGTTTCTCTACAAGGCTACTGAGTGTAATAATTCTGCAGCTGTAAATCCATCCACAAACAAAAACGCATGAACCTTACAGTCGTGCCCAGCCGCCACTACTTTTCCAGGCAAGCCATCCCTTCCCTGCACAACCAAGTGGGGGAAACAATCAGGTGTGCACTGCGCAACGCCATCTGTGGCAAGGTCCACCTAACTACCGATACGTGGACCAGTAAGCACGGTCAGGGGCATTATATCTCCCTAACGGCACACTGGGTAAATGCAGTGGCGGATGGGCCTGAGGCGGATAGCAATTTGGCGCATGTCCTTCCACCACCGAGGATTGCAGGGCGCTTCAGTTTGCCTCCTGTTCCTAACTCCTCCTACTCCGCTTCCTCATCCTCTACCACCTCCTCATCCGGTCAGCGTAACACCTTCACCACCAACTTCAGCACAGCCAGGGGTAAACGACAGCAGGCAATTTTAAAAACTTGCCTGTTTGGGGGAAAAACCACACACCGCGCACGAGTTGTGGAGGAGCATGGAACAGCAGACAAATGAGTGGTTGCTGCCAGCGAGCCTCAAGCCCGGCCTGGTGGTGTGCGATAACGGGTGAAATCTCATAGCAGCTCTGGGCCTAGCCGGTTTGACGCACATCCCTTGCCTGGCGCATGTGCTGAATTTGGTGGTACAGAGGTTCCTTAAAAATTACCCAGATATGTCAGAGCTGCTGCAGAAAGTGCTGCCGTCTGTGCGCACTTTCGGCGTTCTCACCCTGCTGCTGCTCGCCTGTCAGCGCTGCAGCGTAACTTCGGCCTTTCCGCTCACCGCCTCATATGTGACGTGCCCACAAGGTGGAACTCCCCCTTGCACATGCTGGAAAGACTGTGCGAGCAGCAGCAGGCCATAGTGGAGTTTCAGCTGAAGCACGCACACGTGAGTCGCTCTGCGGAACAGCACCACTTCACCACCAATAACTGGGCCTCCATGCGAGACCTGTGTGCCTTGTTGCGCTGTTTTGAGTACTCCACCAACATGGCCAGTGCCGATGACGCCGTTGTCAGCTTAACTATCCCACTTCTATGCCTCCTTCAAAAAACGATTTGGGCGATGATGGAAGAGGATGTGGCACAGGATGAGGAGGAGGAGGAGGAGGATGAAGAGGTAACATTTCCAAGGCTTTCAGGGCAGTCATTCGCAAGGGGCTCCGAGGGTGGGTTCCTGCACACACAAACGCCAGGGACATAATTGTCCAGCAGGGGCACAGTTCTGGAGGATGAGGAGGAGGAGATGGAGGAGGAGATGGAACCATGTTCACAGCAGGGTGGCACCCAGGCCAGCTCATGGCCATCACTGGTGTGTGGCTGGGGGGATACAGAGGACACAGACGATACACCTCCCACAGAGGACAGCCTTTTGTTGCCTCTGGGCAGCCTGGCACACATGCGCGATTACATGCTGCAGTGTCTCCACAACGACCGCCGAGTTGCCCACATTCTAACTTGTGCTGATTACTGGATGGCCACGCTGCTGGATCCCCGTTACAAGGACAACGTACCGTCCTTAATTCACTCACTTGAGTGCGATCGCAAGATGCGCGAGTACAAGCGCACGCTGGTAGACGCGATGCTGCTGGCATTCCCACCTGACAGCGGGGCCACAGTGGAAGCACAAGGCCAAGGCAGAGGAGGAGGAGGAGGAGGAGGAGGAGGAAGAGGTTGCCAACGCAACCAGGGCACCGCCAGCACCTCAGAAGGCAGGGTTAGCATGGCCGAAATGTGGAAAAGCTTTGTCAGCACGCCACAACAAACAGCAGCACCAGCAGCTCATATGGAACGTCTTAGCAGGAGGCAGCATTTCACCAACATGGTGGAGCAGTATGTGTGCACACGCCTACATGTAGTGAATGACGGGTCTGCCCCCTTCAACTTCTGGGTCTCCAAATTGGGCACATGGCCTGAGCTTGCCCTTTACGCCTTGGAGGTGCTGGCATGCCCTGCAGCCAGTGTATTATCTGAACGTGTATTTAGCACAGCTGGGGGCGTTATCACAGACAAGCGCAGCTGCCTGTCCAGAGACGATGTAGACAAGCTCACGTTCATTAAAATGAACCAGGCATGGATCTCACAGGACTTTTCCGTACCTTGTGCAGAATAGAGATGGATACCGACCTTACCCAGCCATTGTTCTATTTTTGCTCTTTCTCACTCTTTTGGGGTGTACCCTCATTTAAAATGACTGAAAAAAAGCAGTGTTGGCTACCTCGTCCTCCTCCACCGCTTCCACCTACACCGCCCATAGGTGTGCGCAGCCTATTGCATTAGGGTGTGCACCCCAAAGTTTAAATACACATGCATGTGTTTGCCTACATGTATATGGCCCCGGTACATTACTCTCCCTGCTGGAAAAGTGAAATAGAAGTGTGTGGCACTTCTCTTATGGCAGAGCAGGTCTGAGGGAGATCTTTCCCATCTCCTCACTGTCAAACAAAGCGATAATGCCAATGTGCCCTAGGTGATTAGGGTGTGCCCAGGCACACCCGGCACACCCTGAGCGCACGCCTATGACACCGCCACATAAACCACCACTTCAACCTCCCTTCTACTCCATATGGGCCTCATCCTTCACAGATGAAGAACATTGTTTTATTTTTATTTTTTTGTTGTTGTTTTTTAAGTTATTTCCCTATCCACATTTGTTTGCAGAGCACTTGCCATGCTCTTAACTACGTTTTGCTGCCATTTGCAGCACTCTAGCCCTTTCCATTGGTGTTTTAGAGCCACTTTAGTGCCTGAAAGTTCGGGTCCCCATTGACTTCAATTGGGTTCGGTGTCCGGGATAAGTTCGGAAAAAGTCCGGGACACGGACCCGGACTTTTTTTTCAAGTTCGGCCGAACCCGCTGAACACGGACATCCAGGTGTCCGCTCAACTCTACTCAGGATTTCTGACTTGTTTTTACCTTCTAGCAGCAAGGAATGTGTCATTTATGTAACCAAGTGCTCTGTCGGCTCTTCACCTGCTTTCCCTACTCTCCCCCGAAAAGTGACAGAGCGGCTGGAGGAGCTAACTGTGTGTGTGTGTGGAGATTCCCCGATCACCCCAACCCTCTCTTTGCAGCTATGGTGACCCAATCAATGGGAGGGAGGTGGCTTTGTGGGGAGATGTAGTCCTGGCAGAGCGATGTACAAAGTAAATGGATGGGTGTCAAGATACATTACCCAGGATCCTTTGCTGACAGAGAAGAGGAGAGAGAAGGATTTGCCAGGGAGTCAGTGCTGGACAGGAAGAGCTAGTGAGAGGACTATGTTCTGGGGAACTTTCCAGAGAAAGAGTGACCTAGCCGCTTGAGAGGCATTGCTGTGTGGACAAGATTTCACTTGAGTGTACAGAGCAGTAAACTCAGTTTGGAGAGATGAAGTCACTGCCAGGATACAGACTTTGCTGTGCTATAGACTGGAGTCACCCCAGGCAACCCAGAGTGAACAGACACCTAATCAGAGGGACCATGGTTGCTGTGTTACTGGATTTGGTGAGGGAGCCTCACAGCCATGACTTGTTCCTACCATTAGAGTCTGAGCCCTTAGGAACTGACTACTCAACTGCTTTATGGCTCTATTACTTCACTCAGGCCTTATTGACTGTCCTAAATCACGCTTATGATGATCGGGCACCAACTCTAGCCAGCTGAAGAGACAGGACCAAATAGCACCCTTTACTATTCCTTCCCAAAGGCCTTTGCCTTTGGTTAGTTTAAAGGGGACACTGCACCATGCCTTAGCCATTTCTGGTGTCTGGCTAACTTGCTGTCTTTGGCCTCAGGTAAGTCTGTGCACACCAGCCCCCTGGAACTCAACTGAGATACCAACAAAAACAGCAGCCAACCTAGAATAGTGCATGTAGCAGGAGATACTACCCTCCCTGCTGCCAGTAAATACCCTGATAAGTTAGCAGGGTCTTCTCCTATCATGCCAGTCCAAGTGGAAGGCATCTATATAAAGGCCCTTCTGGACATAGGAGCAAAGATAACCCTGCTATACCAGTACATTTACAACAAACCCCTACCCCTACAACAGTTGGAAAAAATAGAAATATGGGACCTCGGAATTTAGAATTCCCATATCATGGGTATCTGCCGATCAAATTGACCTTCGATCCCTTCCATGGCTGGGCAATCAGACATTTGATACATTAGCTGTTGGGTACCCTCTCCTATCTGGCACCAACAAGAGTTCCCAGAAGAAGAAACCAACACTGATTTCATCAGGAAACTACTCATTCCTCTTGTCACAAAGCATAACACCTCAACCGAGAGTATACACCCCATGCTACCGCAAGTGCATCAGCGCCTGATTCAAGAACAGAAATCCCCAATGGAAGGAGTGGTAAAAATACAGCGATTAGACAAAAGGCGAGGAGATACTACAGCAAGGGGAAGTGGCATGTCTATAAGCTTCAGTCAAGTTGAAATGGGAAAAACCAGGGCCCTTTATTATCATTGAAGCCAGTGGCGGTTGGTCAATAGGGGGCGCAGGGACGCCGCCCACCCAAGGCTAGTCATGTAGCATCAGTGTTAAAAAAAAAGTGTACCTTTAATGCAGCGGGGCGCCGGACACATTGCTGCTATGGAGAGGGGTGGGGGTTTTGTGATCATGTGCCAACTTTCTGGCAAGCTGATTTGCGGCCCTTTAGAGTGTCCTCGGGGCGCAGAGCAGTGCGCTCCGAACACTCCCACTCACCATGCTGTCCTGTGATTGGATTCCAGGACCTCCTCCGATGTAATAGGGGCGGTGCTTTGGTGTTGCTGTCTGCTTCCTTCCTTTCCCCCCCCTATACGTAGGTCTTGCAGTCTCTCTCTGCTCACAGTCTGCTGCTACACAGGTGGAGTGGAGGACGCTGACTCAGTGAGAGTGAAGAGGAGTGGAGTGGACTGGACGGACAGATCGATTCAGAGGAGAGAGGGCAGCCAGCCAGCAAGAGAGAGGGAGGGAGCCCTCAGCCCAGTCGATCCCAGGGCCCAGGCAGACAAAAGGTGATTGGAACTTGGAAGCAATGCAATGTGAACATGTTGGTATCTGACTGCTTTCCTCTGCACATGAACCTTACTTGCTTACAAGTTTTTTCATTTACTTGCTTACCTCTGCCATGTTATTTCAGGGATGGGGGGGTCGGGGATTAGTGTTAGGGGGTCTGTACTGAGGGGTTTGTGCTGGGGGTCTGTACTGAGGGGTTTGTGCTGGGGGGGTCTGTACTGAGGGGTTTGTGCTGGAGGGATTTGTGCTGGGGGGGTCTGTACTGAGGGATTTGTGCTAGGGGGCCTGTATTGTGGGGGTCTAGGCTGAGGAGTTTGTGCTGGGGGGTCTGTACTGAGGGATTTGTGCTAGGGGGCCTGTATTGTGGGGGTCTGTGCTGGGGGGGTCTGTGCTGAGGGATTTGTGCTGGGGGGTCTGTGCTGAGGGATTTGTGCTGGGGGTGTCTGTACTGAGGGGTTTGAGCTGGGGGATTTGTGCTGGGGGTGGTGGGGTTGTGCTTGGGGGGTCTGTACTGAGTGATTTGTGCTGGGGGGGTCTGTACTGAGGGGTTTGTGCTGGGGGGTCTAGGCTGGCGGATTTGTGCTGGGGGGTGGTCTGTACTGAGGGATTTGTGCTAGGGGGCCTGTATTGTGGGGGTTTGTGCTGGGGGGTCTGTACTGAGGGATTTGTGCTAGGGGGCCTGTATTGTGGGGGTCTGTGCTGAGGGGTTTGTGCTGGGGGTCTGTGCTGAGGGTTTTGTGCTGGGGGGTCTGTTCTGGGGGGGGGGGTCTGTTCTTGGGGGGTCTGTGCTGAGGGATTTGTGCTGGGGGGGTCTGTGCTGAGGGATTTGTGCTGGGGGGGTCTGTGCTGGGGAGGGTCTGTACTGAGGGGTTTGTGCTGGGGGTCTGTGCTGAGGGGTCTGTGCTGGGGAGGGTCTGTACTGAGGGGTTTGTGCTGGGGGGGTCTGTGCTGAGGGATTTGTGCTGGGGGGGGTCTTTGCTGGGGGGGGCTGTACTGTGGGATTTGTGCTGGGGGATTTGTGCTGGGGGGGTCTGTGCTGGGGGATTTGTGCTGGAGGGGTCTGTGCTAGGGGGCCTGTATTATGGGGGTCTGTGCTGAGGGATTTGTGCTGGGGGGGTCTGTACTGAGGGATTTGTGCTAGGGGGCCTGTATTGTGGGGGTCTGTACTGTTGGGTTTGTGCTAGGGGGTCTGTACTGAGGGGGCTTGTATTGTGGGGTTTGTGCTGGGGGGGGGTCTGTACTGTGGGGTTTGTGCCACTCTGTCAGTGTATCCCATAATGGGGTGTCTCTCACAGTATATCCCATAATAGGGCCCCTGCTCCCTATTATGGGATATACTAGTACTGAGAGACCCCTTAATATGTGATATATTGAGAGAATATGTTCAAGCAAGCAAAATACAGGGGGCACAAATGGGTGGGGTCTATAAGGGGTGGGGCTTCTGTGAAGTGGGAGGGGTCAGAATGAAAGGCCTGGGTCTGGTGCCCCACCATCTTAAAACTTCACCAGCCGCCAGTGATTGAAGCTGATTCTCACTGATTGAAGCTGAGATGGAACCATGTTCACAGCAGGGTGGCACCCAGGCCAGCTCATGGCCATCACTGGTGCGTGGCTGGGGGAATACAGAGGACACAGACGATACACCTCCCACAGAGGACAGCCTTTTGTTGCCTCTGGGCAGCCTGGCACACATGAGCGATTACATGCTGCAGTGTCTCCACAACGACCGCCGAGTTGCCCACATTCTAACTTGTGCTGATTACTGGATGGCCACGCTGCTGGATCCCGTTACAAGGACAACGTACCGTCCTTAATTCACTCACTTGAGCGCGATCGCAAGATGCGCGAGTACAAGCGCACGCTGGTAGACGCGATGCTTCTGGCATTCCCACCTGACAGCGGGGCCACAGTGGAAGCACAAGGCCAAGGCAGAGGAGGAGGAGGAGGAGGAGGAGGAAGAGGTTGCCAACGCAACCAGGGCACCGCCAGCACCTCAGAAGGCAGGGTTAGCATGGCCGAAATGTGGAAAAGCTTTGTCAGCACGCCACAACAAACAGCAGCACCAGCAGCTCATATGGAACGTCTTAGCAGGAGGCAGCATTTCACCAACATGGTGGAGCAGTATGTGTGCACACGCCTACATGTAGTGAATGACGGGTCTGCCCCCTTCAACTTCTGGGTCTCCAAATTGGGCACATGGCCTGAGCTTGCCCTTTACGCCTTGGAGGTGCTGGCATGCCCTGCAGCCAGTGTATTATCTGAACGTGTATTTAGCACAGCTGGGGGCGTTATCACAGACAAGCGCAGCCGCCTGTCCAGAGACGATGTAGACAAGCTCACGTTCATTAAAATGAACCAGGCATGGATCTCACAGGACTTTTCCGTACCTTGTGCAGAATAGAGATGGATACCGACCTTACCCAGCCATTGTTCTATTTTTGCTCTTTCTCACTCTTTTGGGGTGTACCCTCATTTAAAATGACTGAAAAAAAGCAGTGTTGGCTACCTCGTCCTCCTCCACCTCCGCTTCCACCTACACCGCCCATAGGTGTGCGCAGCCTATTGCATTAGGGTGTGCACCCCAAAGTTTAAATACACATGCATGTGTTTGCCTACATGTATATGGCCCCGGTACATTACTCTCCCTGCTGGAAAAGTGAAATAGAAGTGTGTGGCATTTCTCTTATGGCAGAGCAGGTCTGAGGGAGATCTTTCCCATCTCCTCACTGTCAAACAGAGCGATAATGCTAATGTGCCCTAGGTGATTAGGGTGTGCCCAGGCACACCCGGCACACCCTGAGCGCACGCCTATGACACCGCCACATAAACCACCACTTCAACCTCCCTCCTACTCCATATGGGCCTCGTCCTTCACAGATGAAGAACATTGTTTTATTTTTCTTTTTTTGTTGTTGTTTTTTAAGTTATTTCCCTATCCACATTTGTTTGCAGAGCACTTGCCATGCTCTTAACTACGTTTTGCTGCCATTTGCAGCACTCTAGCCCTTTCCATTGGTGTTTTAGAGCCACTTTAGTGCCTGAAAGTTCGGGTCCCCATTGACTTCAATTGGGTTCGGTGTCCGGGATAAATTCGGAAAAAGTTTTTTTCAAGTTCGGCCGAACCCGCTGAACACGGACATCCAGGTGTCCGCTCAACTCTACTCAGGATTTCTGACTTGTTTTTACCTTCTAGCAGCAAGGAATGTGTCATTTATGTAACCAAGTGCTCTGTCGGCTCTTCACCTGCTTTCCCTACTCTCCCCCGAAAAGTGACAGAGCGGCTGGAGGAGCTAACTGTGTGTGTGTGTGGAGATTCCCCGATCACCCCAACCCTCTCTTTGCAGCTATGGTGACCCAATCAATGGGAGGGAGGTGGCTTTGTGGGGAGATGTAGTCCTGGCAGAGCGATGTACAAAGTAAATGGATGGGTTTCAAGATACATTACCCAGGATCCTTTGCTGAAAGAGAAGAGGAGAGAGAAGGATTTGCCAGGGAGTCAGTGCTGGACAGGAAGAGCTAGTGAGAGGACTATGTTCTGGGGAACTTTCCAGAGAAAGAGTGACCTAGCCGCTTGAGAGGCATTGCTGTGTGGACAAGATTTCACTTGAGTGTACAGAGCAGTAAACTCAGTTTGGAGAGATGAAGTCACTGCCAGGATACAGACTTTGCTGTGCTATAGACTGGAGTCACCCCAGGCAACCCAGAGTGAACAGACACCTAATCAGAGGGACCATGGTTGCTGTGTTACTGGATTTGGTGAGGGAGCCTCACAGCCATGACTTGTTCCTACCATTAGAGTCTGAGCCCTTAGGAACTGACTACTCAACTGCTTTATGGCTCTATTACTTCACTCAGGCCTTATTGACTGTCCTAAATCACGCTTATGATGATCGGGCACCAACTCTAGCCAGCTGAAGAGACAGGACCAAATAGCACCCTTTACTATTGCTTCCCAAAGGCCTTTGCCTTTGGTTAGTTTAAAGGGGACACTGCACCATGTCTTAGCCATTTCATTAGAGTGTCTGGCTAACTTGCTGTCTTTGGCCTCAGGTAAGTCTGTGCACACCAGCCCCCTGGAACTCAACTGAGATACTAACAAAAACAGCAGCCAACCTAGAATAGTGCATGTAGCAGGAGATACTACCCTCCCTGCTGCCAGTAAATACCCTGATAAGTTAGCAGGGTCTTCTCCTATCATGCCAGTCCAAGTGGAAGGCATCTATATAAAGGCCCTTCTGGACATAGGAGCAAAGATAACCCTGCTATACCAGTACATTTACAACAAACCCCTACCCCTACAACAGTTGGAAAAAATAGAAATATGGGACCTCGGAATTTAGAATTCCCATATCATGGGTATCTGCCGATCAAATTGACCTTCGATCCCCTCCATGGCTGGGCAATCAGACATTTGATACATTAGCTGTTGGGTACCCTCTCCTATCTGGCACCAACAAGAGTTCCCAGAAGAAGAAACCAACACTGATTTCATCAGGAGACTACTCATTCCTCTTGTCACAAAGCATAACACCTCAACCGAGAGTATACACCCCATGCTACCGCAAGTGCATCAGCGCCTGATTCAAGAACAGAAATCCCCAATGGAAGGAGTGGTAAAAATACAGCGATTAGACAAAAGGCGAGGAGATACTACAGCAAGGGGAAGTGGCATGTCTATAAGCTTCAGTCAAGTTGAAATGGGAAAAACCAGGGCCCTTTATTATCATTGAAGCCAGTGGCGGTTGGTCAATAGGGGGCGCAAGGACGCCGCCCCCCCAAGGCTAGTCATGTAGCATCAGTGTTAAAAAAAAAAAGTGTATCTTTAATGCAGCGGGGCGCCGGACACATTGCTGTAATGGAGAGGGGTGGGGGTTTTGTGATCATGTGCCAACTTTCTGGCAAGCTGATTTGCGGCCCTTTAGAGTGTCCTCGGGGCGCAGAGCAGTGCGCTCCGAACACTCCCACTCACCATGCTGTCCTGTGATTGGATTCCAGGACCTCCTCCGATGTAATAGGGGCGGTGCTTTGGTGTTGCTGTCTGCTTCCTTCGTCTCCCCCCCATACGTAGGTCTTGCAGTCTCTCTCTGCTCACAGTCTGCTGCTACACAGGTGGAGTGGAGGACGCTGACTCAGTGAGAGTGAAGAGGAGTGGAGTGGACTGGACGGACAGATCGATTCAGAGGAGAGAGGGCAGCCAGCCAGCAAGAGAGAGGGAGGGAGCCCTCAGCCCAGTCGATCCCAGGGCCCAGGCAGACAAAAGGTGATTGGAACTTGGAAGCAATGCAATGTGAACATGTTGGTATCTGACTGCTTTCCTCTGCACATGAACCTTACTTGCTTACAAGTTTTTTCATTTACTTGCTTACCTCTGCCATGTTATTTCAGGGATGGGGGGGTCGGGGATTAGTGTTAGGGGGTCTGTACTGAGGGGTTTGTGCTGGGGGTCTGTACTGAGGGGTTTGTGCTTGGGGGGTCTGTACTGAGGGGTTTGTGCTGGAGGGATTTGTGCTGGGGGGGTCTGTACTGAGGGATTTGTGCTAGGGGGCCTGTATTGTGGGGGTCTAGGCTGAGGAGTTTGTGCTGGGGGGTCTGTACTGAGGGATTTGTGCTAGGGGGCCTGTATTGTGGGGGTCTGTGCTGGGGGGGTCTGTGCTGAGAAATATGTGCCGGGGGGGTCTGTGCTGAGGGATTTGTGCTGGGGGTGTCTGTACTGAGGGGTTTGAGCTGGGGGATTTGTGCTGGGGGTGGGGGGGTTGTGCTGGGGGGGTCTGTACTGAGTGATTTGTGCTGGGGGGGTCTGTACTGAGGGGTTTGTGCTGGGGGGTCTAGGCTGGCGGATTTGTGCTGGGGGGTGGTCTGTACTGAGGGATTTGTGCTAGGGGGCCTGTATTGTGGGGGTCTGTGCTGAGGGGTTTGTGCTGGGGGGTCTGTACTGAGGGATTTGTGCTAGGGGGCCTGTATTGTGGGGGTCTGTGCTGAGGAGTTTGTGCTGGGGGTCTGTGCTGAGGGTTTTGTGCTGGGGGGTCTGTTCTGGGGGGGGTCTGTTCTGGGGGGGTCTGTGCTGAGGGATTTGTGCTGGGGGGGTCTGTGCTGAGGGATTTGTGCTGGGGGGGTCTGTGCTGGGGAGGGTCTGTACTGAGGGGTTTGTGCTGGGGGGTCTGTACTGAGGGGTTTGTGCTGGGGGGGTCTGTACTGTGGGATCTGTGTTGGGGGGGGGTCTGTGCTGAGGGATTTGTGCTGGGGGGGTCTGTGCTGGGGGGGGTCTGTGCTGAGGGATTTGTTCTGGGGGGTCTGTACTGAGGGGTCTGTGCTGAGGGATTTCTGCTGGGAGGGGGTGTCTGTACTGAGGGGTTTGTGCTGGGGGTTTGTACTGGGGGGGGTCTGTGCTTGGTGGGTCTGTGCTGGGGGATTTGTGCTGGGGGGGTCTGTGCTGGGGGATTTGTGCTGGAGGGGTCTGTGCTGAGGGATTTGTGCTGGGGGGTCTGTGCTGAGGGATTTGTGCTGGGGGAGTCTGTACTGAGGGATTTGTGCTGGGGGATTTGTGCTGGGGGGGTCTGTGCTGGGGGATTTGTGCTGGAGGGGTCTGTGCTAGGGGGCCTGTATTATGGGGGTCTGTGCTGAGGGATTTGTGCTGGGGGGGTCTGTACTGAGGGATTTGTGCTAGGGGGCCTGTATTGTGGGGGTCTGTACTGTTGGGTTTGTGCTAGGGGGTCTGTACTGAGGGGGCTTGTATTGTGGGGTTTGTGCTGGGGGGGGGGGGGTCTGTACTGCGGGGTTTGTGCCACTCTGTCAGTGTATCCCATAATGGGGTGTCTCTCACAGTATATCCCATAATAGGGCCCCTGCTCCCTATTATGGGATATACTAGTACTGAGAGACCCCTTAATATGTGATATATTGAGAGAATATGTTCAAGCAAGCAAAATACAGGGGGCACAAATGGGTGGGGTCTATAAGGGGTGGGGCTTCTGTGAAGTGGGAGGGGTCAGAATGAAAGGCCTGGGTCTGGTGCCCCACCATCTTAAAACTTCACCAGCCGCCAGTGATTGAAGCTGATTCTCACTGATTGAAGCTGAGATGGAACCATGTTCACAGCAGGGTGGCACCCAGGCCAGCTCATGGCCATCACTGGTGCGTGGCTGGGGGAATACAGAGGACACAGACGATACACCTCCCACAGAGGACAGCCTTTTGTTGCCTCTGGGCAGCCTGGCACACATGAGCGATTACATGCTGCAGTGTCTCCACAACGACCGCCGAGTTGCCCACATTCTAACTTGTGCTGATTACTGGATGGCCACGCTGCTGGATCCCCGTTACAAGGACAACGTACCGTCCTTAATTCACTCACTTGAGCGCGATCGCAAGATGCGCGAGTACAAGCGCACGCTGGTAGACGCGATGCTTCTGGCATTCCCACCTGACAGCGGGGCCACAGTGGAAGCACAAGGCCAAGGCAGAGGAGGAGGAGGAGGAGGAGGAGGAAGAGGTTGCCAACGCAACCAGGGCACCGCCAGCACCTCAGAAGGCAGGGTTAGCATGGCCGAAATGTGGAAAAGCTTTGTCAGCACGCCACAACAAACAGCAGCACCAGCAGCTCATATGGAACGTCTTAGCAGGAGGCAGCATTTCACCAACATGGTGGAGCAGTATGTGTGCACACGCCTACATGTAGTGAATGACGGGTCTGCCCCCTTCAACTTCTGGGTCTCCAAATTGGGCACATGGCCTGAGCTTGCCCTTTACGCCTTGGAGGTGCTGGCATGCCCTGCAGCCAGTGTATTATCTGAACGTGTATTTAGCACAGCTGGGGGCGTTATCACAGACAAGCGCAGCCGCCTGTCCAGAGACGATGTAGACAAGCTCACGTTCATTAAAATGAACCAGGCATGGATCTCACAGGACTTTTCCGTACCTTGTGCAGAATAGAGATGGATACCGACCTTACCCAGCCATTGTTCTATTTTTGCTCTTTCTCACTCTTTTGGGGTGTACCCTCATTTAAAATGACTGAAAAAAAGCAGTGTTGGCTACCTCGTCCTCCTCCACCTCCGCTTCCACCTACACCGCCCATAGGTGTGCGCAGCCTATTGCATTAGGGTGTGCACCCCAAAGTTTAAATACACATGCATGTGTTTGCCTACATGTATATGGCCCCGGTACATTACTCTCCCTGCTGGAAAAGTGAAATAGAAGTGTGTGGCATTTCTCTTATGGCAGAGCAGGTCTGAGGGAGATCTTTCCCATCTCCTCACTGTCAAACAGAGCGATAATGCTAATGTGCCCTAGGTGATTAGGGTGTGCCCAGGCACACCCGGCACACCCTGAGCGCACGCCTATGACACCGCCACATAAACCACCACTTCAACCTCCCTCCTACTCCATATGGGCCTCGTCCTTCACAGATGAAGAACATTGTTTTATTTTTCTTTTTTTGTTGTTGTTTTTTAAGTTATTTCCCTATCCACATTTGTTTGCAGAGCACTTGCCATGCTCTTAACTACGTTTTGCTGCCATTTGCAGCACTCTAGCCCTTTCCATTGGTGTTTTAGAGCCACTTTAGTGCCTGAAAGTTCGGGTCCCCATTGACTTCAATTGGGTTTGGTGTCCGGGATAAGTTCGGAAAAAGTCCGGGACACGGACCCGGACTTTTTTTTCAAGTTCGGCCGAACCCGCTGAACACGGACATCCAGGTGTCCGCTCAACTCTACTCAGGATTTCTGACTTGTTTTTACCTTCTAGCAGCAAGGAATGTGTCATTTATGTAACCAAGTGCTCTGTCGGCTCTTCACCTGCTTTCCCTACTCTCCCCCGAAAAGTGACAGAGCGGCTGGAGGAGCTAACTGTGTGTGTGTGTGGAGATTCCCCGATCACCCCAACCCTCTCTTTGCAGCTATGGTGACCCAATCAATGGGAGGGAGGTGGCTTTGTGGGGAGATGTAGTCCTGGCAGAGCGATGTACAAAGTAAATGGATGGGTTTCAAGATACATTACCCAGGATCCTTTGCTGAAAGAGAAGAGGAGAGAGAAGGATTTGCCAGGGAGTCAGTGCTGGACAGGAAGAGCTAGTGAGAGGACTATGTTCTGGGGAACTTTCCAGAGAAAGAGTGACCTAGCCGCTTGAGAGGCATTGCTGTGTGGACAAGATTTCACTTGAGTGTACAGAGCAGTAAACTCAGTTTGGAGAGATGAAGTCACTGCCAGGATACAGACTTTGCTGTGCTATAGACTGGAGTCACCCCAGGCAACCCAGAGTGAACAGACACCTAATCAGAGGGACCATGGTTGCTGTGTTACTGGATTTGGTGAGGGAGCCTCACAGCCATGACTTGTTCCTACCATTAGAGTCTGAGCCCTTAGGAACTGACTACTCAACTGCTTTATGGCTCTATTACTTCACTCAGGCCTTATTGACTGTCCTAAATCACGCTTATGATGATCGGGCACCAACTCTAGCCAGCTGAAGAGACAGGACCAAATAGCACCCTTTACTATTGCTTCCCAAAGGCCTTTGCCTTTGGTTAGTTTAAAGGGGACACTGCACCATGTCTTAGCCATTTCATTAGAGTGTCTGGCTAACTTGCTGTCTTTGGCCTCAGGTAAGTCTGTGCACACCAGCCCCCTGGAACTCAACTGAGATACTAACAAAAACAGCAGCCAACCTAGAATAGTGCATGTAGCAGGAGATACTACCCTCCCTGCTGCCAGTAAATACCCTGATAAGTTAGCAGGGTCTTCTCCTATCATGCCAGTCCAAGTGGAAGGCATCTATATAAAGGCCCTTCTGGACATAGGAGCAAAGATAACCCTGCTATACCAGTACATTTACAACAAACCCCTACCCCTACAACAGTTGGAAAAAATAGAAATATGGGACCTCGGAATTTAGAATTCCCATATCATGGGTATCTGCCGATCAAATTGACCTTCGATCCCCTCCATGGCTGGGCAATCAGACATTTGATACATTAGCTGTTGGGTACCCTCTCCTATCTGGCACCAACAAGAGTTCCCAGAAGAAGAAACCAACACTGATTTCATCAGGAGACTACTCATTCCTCTTGTCACAAAGCATAACACCTCAACCGAGAGTATACACCCCATGCTACCGCAAGTGCATCAGCGCCTGATTCAAGAACAGAAATCCCCAATGGAAGGAGTGGTAAAAATACAGCGATTAGACAAAAGGCGAGGAGATACTACAGCAAGGGGAAGTGGCATGTCTATAAGCTTCAGTCAAGTTGAAATGGGAAAAACCAGGGCCCTTTATTATCATTGAAGCCAGTGGCGGTTGGTCAATAGGGGGCGCAAGGACGCCGCCCCCCCAAGGCTAGTCATGTAGCATCAGTGTTAAAAAAAAAAGTGTATCTTTAATGCAGCGGGGCGCCGGACACATTGCTGTTATGGAGAGGGGTGGGGGTTTTGTGATCATGTGCCAACTTTCTGGCAAGCTGATTTGCGGCCCTTTAGAGTGTCCTCGGGGCGCAGAGCAGTGCGCTCCGAACACTCCCACTCACCATGCTGTCCTGTGATTGGATTCCAGGACCTCCTCCGATGTAATAGGGGCGGTGCTTTGGTGTTGCTGTCTGCTTCCTTCGTCTCCCCCCCATACGTAGGTCTTGCAGTCTCTCTCTGCTCACAGTCTGCTGCTACACAGGTGGAGTGGAGGACGCTGACTCAGTGAGAGTGAAGAGGAGTGGAGTGGACTGGACGGACAGATCGATTCAGAGGAGAGAGGGCAGCCAGCCAGCAAGAGAGAGGGAGGGAGCCCTCAGCCCAGTCGATCCCAGGGCCCAGGCAGACAAAAGGTGATTGGAACTTGGAAGCAATGCAATGTGAACATGTTGGTATCTGACTGCTTTCCTCTGCACATGAACCTTACTTGCTTACAAGTTTTTTCATTTACTTGCTTACCTCTGCCATGTTATTTCAGGGATGGGGGGGTCGGGGATTAGTGTTAGGGGGTCTGTACTGAGGGGTTTGTGCTGGGGGTCTGTACTGAGGGGTTTGTGCTTGGGGGGTCTGTACTGAGGGGTTTGTGCTGGAGGGATTTGTGCTGGGGGGGTCTGTACTGAGGGATTTGTGCTAGGGGGCCTGTATTGTGGGGGTTTAGGCTGAGGAGTTTGTGCTGGGGGGTCTGTACTGAGGGATTTGTGCTAGGGGGCCTGTATTGTGGGGGTCTGTGCTGGGGGGGTCTGTGCTGAGGAATATGTGCTGGGGGGTCTGTGCTGAGGGATTTGTGCTGGGGGTGTCTGTACTGAGGGGTTTGAGCTGGGGGATTTGTGCTGGGGGTGGGGGGGTTGTGCTGGGGGGGTCTGTACTGAGTGATTTGTGCTGGGGGGGTCTGTACTGAGGGGTTTGTGCTGGGGGGTCTAGGCTGGCGGATTTGTGCTGGGGGGTGGTCTGTACTGAGGGATTTGTGCTAGGGGGCCTGTATTGTGGGGGTCTGTGCTGAGGGGTTTGTGCTGGGGGGTCTGTACTGAGGGATTTGTGCTAGGGGGCCTGTATTGTGGGGGTCTGTGCTGAGGAGTTTGTGCTGGGGGTCTGTGCTGAGGGTTTTGTGCTGGGGGGTCTGTTCTGGGGGGGGTCTGTTCTGGGGGGGTCTGTGCTGAGGGATTTGTGCTGGGGGGGTCTGTGCTGAGGGATTTGTGCTGGGGGGGTCTGTGCTGGGGAGGGTCTGTACTGAGGGGTTTGTGCTGGGGGGTCTGTACTGAGGGGTTTGTGCTGGGGGGTCTGTACTGCGGGATCTGTGTTGGGGGGGGGGGTCTGTGCTGAGGGATTTGTGCTGGGGGGGTCTGTGCTGGGGGGGGTCTGTGCTGAGGGATAGGGGCGGTGCTTTGGTGTTGCTGTCTGCTTCCTTCGTCTCCCCCCCATACGTAGGTCTTGCAGTCTCTCTCTGCTCACAGTCTGCTGCTACACAGGTGGAGTGGAGGACGCTGACTCAGTGAGAGTGAAGAGGAGTGGAGTGGACTGGACGGACAGATCGATTCAGAGGAGAGAGGGCAGCCAGCCAGCAAGAGAGAGGGAGGGAGCCCTCAGCCCAGTCGATCCCAGGGCCCAGGCAGACAAAAGGTGATTGGAACTTGGAAGCAATGCAATGTGAACATGTTGGTATCTGACTGCTTTCCTCTGCACATGAACCTTACTTGCTTACAAGTTTTTTCATTTACTTGCTTACCTCTGCCATGTTATTTCAGGGATGGGGGGGTCGGGGATTAGTGTTAGGGGGTCTGTACTGAGGGGTTTGTGCTGGGGGTCTGTACTGAGGGGTTTGTGCTTGGGGGGTCTGTACTGAGGGGTTTGTGCTGGAGGGATTTGTGCTGGGGGGGTCTGTACTGAGGGATTTGTGCTAGGGGGCCTGTATTGTGGGGGTTTAGGCTGAGGAGTTTGTGCTGGGGGGTCTGTACTGAGGGATTTGTGCTAGGGGGCCTGTATTGTGGGGGTCTGTGCTGGGGGGGTCTGTGCTGAGGAATATGTGCTGGGGGGTCTGTGCTGAGGGATTTGTGCTGGGGGTGTCTGTACTGAGGGGTTTGAGCTGGGGGATTTGTGCTGGGGGTGGGGGGGTTGTGCTGGGGGGGTCTGTACTGAGTGATTTGTGCTGGGGGGGTCTGTACTGAGGGGTTTGTGCTGGGGGGTCTAGGCTGGCGGATTTGTGCTGGGGGGTGGTCTGTACTGAGGGATTTGTGCTAGGGGGCCTGTATTGTGGGGGTCTGTGCTGAGGGGTTTGTGCTGGGGGGTCTGTACTGAGGGATTTGTGCTAGGGGGCCTGTATTGTGGGGGTCTGTGCTGAGGAGTTTGTGCTGGGGGTCTGTGCTGAGGGTTTTGTGCTGGGGGGTCTGTTCTGGGGGGGGTCTGTTCTGGGGGGGTCTGTGCTGAGGGATTTGTGCTGGGGGGGTCTGTGCTGAGGGATTTGTGCTGGGGGGGTCTGTGCTGGGGAGGGTCTGTACTGAGGGGTTTGTGCTGGGGGGTCTGTACTGAGGGGTTTGTGCTGGGGGGTCTGTACTGCGGGATCTGTGTTGGGGGGGGGGGTCTGTGCTGAGGGATTTGTGCTGGGGGGGTCTGTGCTGGGGGGGGTCTGTGCTGAGGGATTTGTTCTGGGGGGTCTGTACTGAGGGGTCTGTGCTGAGGGATTTCTGCTGGGAGGGGGTGTCTGTACTGAGGGGTTTGTGCTGGGGGTTTGTACTGGGGGGGGTCTGTGCTTGGTGGGTCTGTGCTGGGGGATTTGTGCTGGGGGGGTCTGTGCTGGGGGATTTGTGCTGGAGGGGTCTGTGCTGAGGGATTTGTGCTGGGGGGTCTGTGCTGAGGGATTTGTGCTGGGGGAGTCTGTACTGAGGGATTTGTGCTGGGGGATTTGTGCTGGGGGGGTCTGTGCTGGGGGATTTGTGCTGGAGGGGTCTGTGCTAGGGGGCCTGTATTGTGGGGGTCTGTGCTGAGGGATTTGTGCTGGGGGGGGTCTGTACTGAGGGATTTGTGCTAGGGGGCCTGTATTGTGGGGGTCTGTACTGTTGGGTTTGTGCTAGGGGGTCTGTACTGAGGGGGCTTGTATTGTGGGGTTTGTGCTGGGGGGGGGGGGTCTGTACTGTGGGGTTTGTGCCACTCTGTCAGTGTATCCCATAATGGGGTGTCTCTCACAGTATATCCCATAATAGGGCCCCTGCTCCCTATTATGGGATATACTAGTACTGAGAGACCCCTTAATATGTGATATATTGAGAGAATTTGTTCAAGCAAGCAAAATACAGGGGGCACAAATGGGTGGGGTCTATAAGGGGTGGGGCTTCTGTGAAGTGGGAGGGGTCAGAATGAAAGGGCTGGGTCTGGCGCCCCACCATCTTAAAACTTCACCAGCCGCCACTGATTGAAGCTGATTCTCGAAGAGAGGACACAGGAGTGGAGGTAATCCCAGAATTAGTGTCAACTGGGGCCTTACAAAGAAGACATGGGAAGATTCCTTTCAGTGTTTGCAACATTACTGACTTACCATTGAAAATACAGGCCTGAATGCTTCTAGGACAAGTGAATCCAGTTACCCCAGTCTTGCCCTCTGATTTGGTGGAGGGAGCACCCGGATAGAAATAAAGAGCCAAAGCCCAGGTTCTGAGATAGCAGGAGATATTCACAAAGTGCTGGTTAGTACTATTAGAGCTGTTGCTTCATTCATAGATTAATCACTTCTCCTCTCACACCTGTTCACCCCTTATGGACCAGAGCAGTTTTTACACTTCTGCTATAGACCTGTTAATTCGGCAATAACTTTCTCATTACTTAACCTATTGCCACCCGCTTAAAACACGTGTGGCAGCAAATTGGTGGGCTATAACGTCTAGATGCCGCACTTAAAAAAAAATGTTTACCTTTACTTATAATTTAAAGTTCCTCCCTTAATGGCACTCATGGTATGCAGAGGTGATATAGATCAGTGTTTCTCAACTCCAGTCCTCAAGGCACAATAACAGGCCAGGTTTGCAAGAAAACTGAAATACATCACAGGTGAAATCATTTGCTGCTCAGTGATTGCAGTATTCTAGTCTGCATCTCCCCAAGGTAATACTTAAAATCTGGCCTGTTAGTGTGCCCTGAGGACCGGAGTTGAGAAACACTGATATAGATAATGCTGGTGTGGCCCTGGCCCCTAAATTCCTGTGGGTGCCTCTTGCGATAGAGAAGGAAAACCCCTTTTGTACTGTCCATTGGTGGTTTTACTCTTCGTGTTCAAACCTGTGGGGGGTTTGCACGGGGCTGGGGGAGAAGGGGGCGACACCATTGGTTTGGTTGGGGGGGGGCGTCCTGACTGTCCCAATTCAGATTTGGTTTCCGGATACTATCCCTGTCCACCTCACCTGTTATTGTTTCTACGTGTTTTATTTGCCTTGCCTTTGTTTATGGTAATTGGTATTTGTTTTGGAAAGAGGTTTATGAGGTAAGATTGGATCAGTGGCCACTTTTTTACACCCGACCCCAGATCGCAGATTGATGGGTCCTCATTTTGGTGGTGGGTCCTGTCCCCCTCAGGAACACTTCCCACCTCATAATACTGTGCTTGTGATCTTTTGTTGGTTTCTTTGTTGGCACTGCCACTTGTCACTGCAGCAGACACACTCTACTCCATACCTCCTAAATTGCCCTTTGTGGTAGTAAATAAACACAACACCCCCCAGCTCTCAGATTACCTTCCCATGTGATGGGGGATGTTGTATGCTGCTCGTGAGGCGGTGCGCACATAACTTTTCTATTGCCATTGAACTGCTGCTTTTCCTCCTGTAATACTCCATAGGGTCAAAAGTATTCTGCTGTTTAGATTGCTCCAACCAAATGAAGCGCCTCTGTTGCACTTGTAAGATGCATAGGTTTCGCCTTGATACTGTGGCTTCAAGTTTTAGGGCCATGGATACTTATTGGGCTAGGCCCAAACTCAGTGTTCACCAACTGGGTGACTTTATGGTCTGTAGTTTTTTCTTGTTTTTTATTTTTTTTCTCTTGCCTGATTGTCCTAAAATGTACATTTACATTGGCCCATTGGCAGGTGATCTTACCCACACTTGGCTCATTATCCTGGGCACTTGACCATCCCCTGTTGAGCTGGTCTTCTGCTGACATACCCCAAATGTAGCAAAATTATTAAAGCTATTGTAAAGTCTTGTTTTTTTTTTTTTTTCCTAAAAAAATAACAAACGTGGTATACTTACCTGCTCTATTGCAGTGGATTTGCACAGAGCAGCCCGGATCCTCCTCCTCTCAGGTCCCTCGTGTATATGGGATTTAATGAGGTTCAACACCTTTCATCTCAATGGTAGTTCTGATTGGGAAGTATACCTTTTATGGTGCTAGTGACTAATTTTTATTGCAGTGAAATCTTCTGTACACTCTTTTTCTATAGTTTTTTTTAAATTTGTGTTACAGATGACTGTTCTTCATTTGTACCCATTCATATTATCTTCTCGTGTTGTGTTATTTTGACGCATAACATTTAATAACGAATTAATAAAAAAATAAATAAAAACAGACTGCATCATATTGTTCTAGAACACCACATTGTGTTTTAAGGCATCCTTGCAACACAATAGATTTTTGTAATTTTAATGTTGACATTTAAGCCACTTGAGAAGTCACGTCCCCATGTCAGATAATTTATCTTTCATATGAAACAAGACAAAAACATGAAGAACTAGTCCTCTGCTCAGCCCTGGTATGATTTGTAATTACACAGTATCATGTCCCAAGGGTTTTTTTTTTTGTTTTAAAAATTCTTTTTAGTAGAATTATTCATAAAGTTGCCCTTGCCTGGGGAAGATTTCTCACATTATTGTATTCTTCTCAGGCTGGGAGTGTTCAGTGGGGAGTTGTTTTATTTTATTTTTTTTCTAACAACTTGCAAAATAGGGTTGCTTTATGTAAAAACAAAATGTGTTATGTGTTGATGTTTTATAATTCTTGTAGCTAGCTAGACATTGTAATTACAGTAATACCTTGTTTTGCAAACTTAATTCTTTCCGGAAACATGCTTATAATCCAAAGCGCTTGTAAATATAAGCAAATTTCCCCATAAGAAATAATAGAAATTCAGATGATTAATTCAACAACCACTTATTCATTTTAAAAAAAAAAATACTGTAATACAAAATACAGTATAAACAGTACTGTAAAAATAAAACAAATTAACCTGCACTTTGTGGTACCCCTCCATATACCACTATGACCAGGCTCCCAATCCATAGTTCCTTTTGTTTAAAAAATAATTCAAGTATACTCACAATGTTAAGGAGTCTGGTGCTATTCCAAACATGCTGGTGTATATTTACTGTACAGTAAAGTTGCTGGTTTACAGTATACAATTCTGTATGTGGCTAAAGGTCCGGGGGCGCTGGTGGCTTCCAGGGCTTCCTGCAGAACTTGGAGACTGTTGACGTTACTTCCGAGTGCTCCGAATGCGCATTAACCACTTTACCACCGGAGGATTTTGCTGTCTTACGTCCAGGCCACTTTTTGTGCTTCGGCACTGTGCAAATTTAACTGACAATTGTGCGATCATGCAATGTGGTACCCAAACGAAATTTACGTCCTTTTTTTCCCACAAACAGAGCTTTCTTTTGGTGGTATTTGATCACCTCTGCGCTTTTTATTTTTTGCGATATTAATAAAAAAAGAGCGAAAATTTTGCAAAAAAATGACATTTTCAACTTTGTCTTTTAAAAAATATCCAATATACTCAATTTATGTCATTTTTTTTGGCCAAAATATATTTAGCTACATGTCTTTGACAAAACAAATTCAATGAGCGTATTTTTATTGGTTTGCGCAAAAGTTATAGCGTCTACAAACTATGGTGTAAATACTGAAATTTTACGCAGCTTTAATTTCTGACTGCCTATCTCATTTCATGAAGTGCTAAAATGGCAGGGCAGTACAAGACCCCCCCAAATTACCACTTTTGTCATTTTGTCATTTTCCTGAAACTTAGGGCAAAATGTAAAATACTCCATGGACTCAATATGCCTCTCAGCAAATAGCTTTGGGTGTCTACTTTCCAAAAAGGGGTCATTTGGGGGGTGTTTGAACAGTCGTGGCTAGAGTTGAGCGGACACCTGGATGTCCGTGTTCGGCGGGTTCAGCCGAACTTGAAAAAAAAAGTCCGGGTCCGTGTCCCGGACTTTTTCTGAACTTTACCCGGACACCGAACACCATTGAAGTCAATGGGGACCCGAACTTTCAGGCACTAAAATGGCTCTAAAACACCAATGAAAAGGGCTAGAGTGCTGCAAATGGCAGCAAAATGTAGTTAAGAGCATGGCAAGTGCTCTGCAAACAAATGTGGATAGGGAAATAACTTAAAACAACAAAAAAAAAAAACAGAAAAATAAAAAAATTTTCTTCATCTGTGAAGGACGAGGCCCATATGGAGTAGGAGGGAGGTTGAGGTGGCGGTGGATGTGGCGGTGGATGTGGCGGTGGATGTTGCGGTGTAGGTGGAAGTGGCGGTGGAGGGGGACGAGGTAGCCAACACTGCTTTTTTTCAGTCATTTTTTTTTTTTTTTTTTTGAACATAGGAAACAATCACAAGGTCTGTTTTGCATACAGGGTACACCCCAAAAGAGTGAGAAAGATCAAAAATATAACAATGGCTGGGTAAGGTCGGTATCCATCTCTATTCTGCACAAGGTACAGAAAAGTCCTGTGGGATCCATGCCTGGCTCATTTTAATGAACGTGAGCTTGTCCACATTGTCTCTGGACAGGCGGCTGCGCTTGTCTGTGATAACACCCCCAGCCGTGCTAAATACACGTTCAGATAATACACTGGCTGCAGGGCACGCCAGCACCTCCAAGGCGTAAAGGGCAAGCTCAGGCCATGTGCCCAATTTGGAGACCCAGAAGTTGAAGGGGGCAGACCCGTCATTCACTACATGTAGGCGTGTGCACACATACTGCTCCACCATGTTGGTGAAATGCTGCCTCCTGCTAAGACGTTCCATATGAGCTGCTGGTGCTGCTGTTTGTTGTGGCATGCTGACAAAGCTTTTCCACATTTCGGCCATGCTAACCCTGCCTTCTGAGGTGCTGGCGGTGCCCTGGTTGTGTTGGCGACCTCTTCCTCCTTCTCATTTGCCTTGGCCTTGTGCTTCCACTGTGGCCCCGCTGTCAGGTGGGAATGCCAGCAGCATCTACCAGCGTGCGCTTGTACTCGTGCATCTTGCGATCGCGCTCCAGTGAGTGAATTAAGGACGGTACGTTGTCCTTGTAACGGGGATCCAGCAGCGTGGCCACCCAGTAATCAGCACAAGTTAGAATGTGGGCAACTCGGCGGTCGTTGTGGAGACACTGCAGCATGTAATCGCTCATGTGTGCCAGGCTGCCCAGAGGCAATGAAAGGCTGTCCTCTGTGGGAGGTGTATCGTCTGTGTCCTCTGTATCCCCCCAGCCACGCACCAGTGATGGCCATTAACTGGCCTGGGTGCCACCCTGCTGTAAACATGGTTCCATCTCCTCCTCCATCTCCTCATCCTCCAGAACTGTGCCCCTGCTGGACAATTGTGCACCTGGCGTTTGTGTGTGCAGGAACCCACCCTCGGAGCCACTTGCGAATGACTGCCCTGAAAGCCTTGGAAATGTTACCTCTTCATCCTCCTCCTCCTCCTCCTCATCCTGTGCCACATCCTCTTCCATCATCGCCCTAATCGTTTTTTGAAGGAGGCATAGAAGTGGAATAGTTAAGCTGACAACGGCGTCATCGGCACTGGCCATGTTGGTGGAGTACTCAAAACAGCGCAACAAGGCACACAGGTCTCGCATGGAGGCCCAGTTATTGGTGGTGAAGTGGTGCTGTTCCGCAGAGCGACTCACGCGTGCGTGCTGTAGCTGATACTCCACTATGGCCTGCTGCTGCTCGCACAGTCTTTGCAGCATGTGCAAGGTGGAGTTCCACCTTGTGGGCACGTCACATATGAGGCGGTGAGCGGGAAGGCCGAAGTTACGTTGCAGCACTGCCAGGCGAGCAGCAGCAGGGTGAGAACGCCGAAAGTGCGCACAGACGGCCCGCACTTTCTGCAGCAGCTCTGACATATCGGAGTAATTTTTAAGGAACCTCTGCACCACCAAATTCAGCACATGCGCCAGGCAAGGGATGTGCGTCAAACCGGCTAGGCCCAGAGCTGCTATGAGATTTCGCCCGTTATCGCACACCACCAGGCCAGGCATGAGGCTCGCTGGCAGCAACCACTCATTTGTCTGCTGTTCCATGCTCCTCCACAACTCCTGCGTGGTGTGTGGATTTTCCCCCAAACAGGCAAGTTTTAAAACTGCCTTATGTCTTTTACCCCTGGCTGTGCTGAAGTTGGTGGTGAAGGTGTTACGCTGACCGGATGAGGAGGCGGTAGAGGATGAGGAAGCGGAGTAGGAGAAGTTAGGAACAGGAGGCAAACTGAAGCACCCTGCAATCCTCGGCGATGGAAGGAGATGCGCCAAACAAATTTAAAAGGTGTATCTCACACGTACCGATACAGACTATGCCGTAATTTAATTTTTTACACTCCAAAAGGGTGTATATTGAATAGCGGAACAGGAACAATTTTATAAAACAGTGTATCTCACATGTACAAACACAGACAAGGCCCCGATTACAATTTTTTGTACCCTAAAGGCAGGATGAGGATGAGGAAGAGGAGTAGGAGGAGTTCAGAACAGGAGGCAAACTGAAGCGCCCTGCAATCCTTGGCAGTGGAAGGAGATGCGCCAAACAAATTTAAAAAGGTGTATCTCACATGTACCGATACAGACTATGCCATAATTTATTTTTTACACTCCAAAAGGGTGTATATTGAATAGTGGAATAGAAAAATTTTTATAAAACGGTGTATCTCACACGTACAAACACAGACTAGGCCCCGATTACAATTTTTTGTACCATAAAGGCAGGATGAGGATGAGGAGTAGGAGGAGTTTGGAACAGGCAGGAGGCAAACTGAAGCACCCTGCAATCCTCGGCGGTGGAAGATGTGCCCCAAAAATTGGAAAGGTGTATCTCACACGAACCGATACAGACTATGCCGCAATTTAATTCTTTTCACCCCAAAGGGTGTAGATTGAATAGCGGAATAGAAAATATGATATCAAAAGGTGTATCTATCTCACACGTACAGACCCAGACTAGGCCACGATTACTATTTTTTGTACCCTAAATGCAGGATGAGGAGTAGGAGGAGTTCGGAACAGGAGGCAAACTGAAGCACCCTGCAATCCTCGGCGGTGGAAGATGTGCCCCAAAAATTTGGAAGGTGTATCTCACACGTACCGATACAGACTATGCCGTAATTTAATTCTTTTTACCCCAAAGGGTGTAGATTGAATAGCGGAATAGAAAATATGTTATAAAAAGGTGTATCTCACACTTACAAACCCAGACTAGTCCCCGATTACAATTTTTTGTACCCTAAAGGCAGGATGAGGAGTAGGAGGAGTTCGGAACAGGCAGGAGGCAAACTGAAGCACCCTGCAATCCTCGGCGGTGTAAGATGCGCCCAAAAAATTGGAAAGGTGTATCTCACATGTACCGATACAGACTATGCCGCAATTTAATTCTTTTTACCCCAAAGGGTGTAGATTGACTAGCAGAATAGAAAATATGATATAAAATTGGTGATTTTTCAATAGCACATGTGAACACAGCAGTGTCTTATGTTTTATGTCACGGTCAGCTCTGCAGCAAGCTATGAAGGGAAAAAAAAAATTCCCCTTTAACTTTGTAATTTTTAAATAGCAGATTAGTACAGACTATCAGGTGAAGAAGGGGGAGACAACCAGCCCTATGGATATATGAACTCCGAGATATAGGATATTTAGGTTGCAGCCACCAACCAACCCCTAATAATAAGGGGTCAGACGTAATGTATGTGGGGGAGATAGTTGGAAAACGGCGCTACCTATAGTGTGTAGAATAAAAGAACCATATGCGGTTCTGTGCAAACCGAAAAGTGCTAGTGCAACAATAAATATGTGCAGGAATGGTGCTCATATAAAATGTATAAATGCATAAAAGTATAAAAACTGGCCGGTTATAAAACACAAGTGAGCTGGTGCAAAAGATTTAATATTGTGACAAGATATGGTATAAATATAAATAAATATTGGTGATATACAAAAAAATGGTAATGAATAATGGTGATATAAATATTTGATAAAGGTGATGAGTTCCAAGAGATAAGTATCTATCTCTTGGAACTCATCACATTTATCAAATATTTATATCACCATTATTCATTATCATTTTTTTGTATATCACCAAACGGCCTATTTATACCCAGCGGTGACAGGAGCACATTGCTGAGTGGTCTTTCAGCTTGTGTTCCTGTTTACCTGTGCCCTGACCTGCTTGTGGATTTCCCGTTATACCGACCCGGCTTGCCTTTGACTCTCCTTGGATTCCTGCCTGCCTACCTGTGACCTCAGCTTGTGTTTGACCCTGCCTTTGCCTTATGTCTTTGTACCTTGCTGCCAGACTGTGTACTGACTTCGGCTTGTATCCTGACTCCGCTTCTGTCTCCCGTTCCTGTACCCGTGCTGTCCGGCTGTTGACAACTCCTTGGCTTGTGTTCCGACTTCGCTCCTGCCTTCTCATCCAGCATCACCGAGTTCCAGTTCCAGGTGTTCATCCGGTGATCCACAGCCATCAGTCTTCTGCCAAGACTTCATCTGCTATACCGGCCCTCGTGCCACTCCGTGTCCTACACCGCCTGTCATCTCTATCAGGGGTGTTGGACAGGAGGTGCAAGAGAAGCCCCCTCTACAGCTTGGTCTCCACCAGGTACGTGATACTGCACCACCCCCCACACAGCAAAATCGATGTAGACTGTCCCTGCCTAATCTCTCCAGCCTGTCCCTAAAATGCTCAAAAAGATCGTTCACTGCACCACCCCCCACACAGCAAAATCGATGTAGACTGTCCCTGCCTAATCTCTCCAGCCTGTCCCTAAAATGCTCAAATAACTTTCCCTGCCTACACTCCGACCTGTCCCTGCATTCTTTTCGGGCACAGACTTTCACTGTCTGTCCCTAATCAGCAGCAAGCACTTATGATGTGTGCTCTCTCCCTAAACTACAGCAGAATGACGCACCGCGCTGGGTCTCTCGAACTTATAAAGACATGGGTCACATGCTTCAGATGGCCAATCACAGCTACTAATACATTAGTAGGCATGGCTGGGATGGCTTAAGGCACACCAGTTAAACACTTGTTGATTGGCTGTTGAAAGCCCGCCATTAAAAGCGCGCCATTACATACAAAACAGGAAATAAAATTACCGAACACGGATTTTAAACCCGAACATACAGTAACGTTTTCGGGTCCGTGTTCGGGTAACAAAAATCCAATTATTTGGTACGAACCCGAATAATACAGTCCGTGTTCGCTCAACACTAGTCCTGGCTAGAGTTTAGCGGACACCTGGATGTCCATGTTCGGCGGGTTCGGCCGAACTTGAAAAAAAAGTCCGGGTCCATGTCCCGGACTTTTTCCGAACTTTACCCGGACACCGAACCCCATTGAAGTCAATGGGGACTCGAACTTTCAGGCACTAAAATGGCTCTAAAACACCAATGGAAAGGGCTAGAGTGCTGCAAATGGCAGCAAAACGTAGTTAAGAGCATGGCAAGTGCTCTGCAAACAAATGGGGATAGGGAAATAACTTAAAACAACAAAAAAAACAGAAAAATAAAACAATTTTCTTCATCTGTGAAGGACGAGGCCCATATGGAGTAGGAGGGAGGTTGAGGTGGCGGTGGATGTGGTGGTGTAGGTGGAAATGGCGGTGGAGGGAGACGAGGTAGCCAACACTGCTTTTTTTCAGTCAATTTAAATTAGGGTACACCCCAAAAGAGTGAGAAAGATCAAAAATATAACAATGGCTGGTTAAGGTCGGTATCCATCTCTATTCTGCACAAGGTACGGAAAAGTCCTGTGGGATCCATGCCTGGTTCATTTTAATGAACGTGAGCTTGTCCACATTGTCTCTGGACAGGCAGCTGCGCTTGTCTGTGATAACGCCCCCAGCCGTGCTATATACACGGTCAAATAATACACTGGCTGCAGGGCACGCCAGCACCTCCAAGGCGTAAAGGGCAAGCTCAGGCCATGTGCCCAATTTGGAGACCCAGAAGTTGAAGGGGGCAGACCCGTCATTCACTACATGTAGGCGTGTGCACACATACTGCTCCACCATGTTGGTGAAATGCTGCCTCCTGCTAAGACGTTCCATATGAGCTGCTGGTGCTGCTGTTTATTGTGGCGTGCTGACCAAGCTTTTCCACATTTCGGCCATGCTAACCCTGCTTTCTGAGGTGCTGGCGGTGCCCTGGTTGCGTTGGCGACCTCTTCCTCCTCCTCCTCTGCCTTGGCCTTGTGCTTCCACTGTGGCCCCGCTGTCAGGTGGGAATGCCAGCAGCATCGCGTCTACCAGCATGCGCTTGTACTCGCGCATCTTGCGATCGTGCTCCAATGAGTGAATTAAGGACGGTACGTTGTCCTTGTAACGGGGATCCAGCAGCGTGGCCACCCAGTAATCAGCACAAGTTAGAATGTGGGCAACTCGGCGGTCGTTGTGGAGACACTGCAGCATGTAATCGCTCATGTGTGCCAGGCTGCCCAGAGGCAACGAAAGGCTGTCCTCTGTGGGAGGTGTATCGTCTGTGTCCTCTGTATCCCCCCAGCCATGCACCAGTGATGGCCATTAGCTGTCCTGGGTGCCACCCTGCTGTGAACATGGTTCCATCTCCTCCTCCTCATCCTCCTCATCCTCCATAACTGTGCCCCTGCTGGACAATTGTGTACCTGGCGTTTGTGTGTGCAGGAACCCACCCTTGGAGCCATTTGCGAATGACTGTTCTGAAAGCCTTGGAAATGTTACCTCTTCATCCTCCTCCTCATCCTGTGCCACATCCTCTTCCATCATCGCCCGAATCGTTTTTTGAAGGAGACATAGAAGTGGGATAGTTAAGCTGACAACGGCGTCATCGGCACTGGCCATGTTGGTGGAGTACTCAAAACAGCGCAACAAGGCACACAGGTCTCGCATGGAGGCCCAGTTATTGGTGGTGAAGTGGTGCTGTTCCGCAGAGAGCGACTCACGCGTGCGTGCTGCAGCTGAAACTCCACTATGGTCTGCTGCTGCTCGCACAGTCTTTCCAGCATGTGCAAGGTGGAGTTCCACCTTGTGGGCACGTCACATATGAGGCGGTGAGCGGGAAGGCCGAAGTTACGCTGCAGCGCTGACAGGCGAGCAGCAGCAGGGTGAGAACGCCGAAAGTGCGCACAGACAGCCCGCACTTTCTGCAGCAGCTCTGACATATCGGGGTAATTTTTAAGGAACCTCTGTACCACCAAATTAAGCACATGCGCCAGGCAAGGGATGTGCGTCAAACCGGCTAGGCCCAGAGCTGCTATGAGATTTCGCCCGTTATCGCACACCACCAGGCCGGGCTTGAGGCTCGCTGGCAGCAACCACTCATTTGTCTGCTGTTCCATGCTCCTCCACAACTCCTGCGCGGTGTGTGGTTTTTCCCCCAAACAGGCAAGTTTTAAAACTGCCTGCTGTCGTTTACCCCTGGCTGTGCTGAACTTGGTGGTGAAGGTGTTACGCTGACCGGATGAGGAGTCAGTAGTGTATGAGGAAGCGGAGTAGGAGGAGTTAGGAACAGGAGGCAAACTGAAGCACCCTGCAATCCTCGGTGGTGGAAGGACATGCGCCAAATTGCTATCCGCCTCAGGCCCATCCGCCACTGCATTTACCCAGTGTGCCGTTAGGAAGATATAACGCCCCTGACCGTGCTTACTGGTCCACGTATCGGTAGTTAGGTGGACCTTGGCACAGATGGCGTTGCGCAGTGCACACCTGATTTTTTCCCCCACTTGGTTGTGCAGGGAAGGGATGGCTTGCCTGGAAAAGTAGTGGCGGTTGGGCACGACGTACTGTGGGACAGCCACCGACATAAGGCTTTTAAAACTGTGCCTCTCCACCAGACGGAATGACAGCATTTCAAAGCAGTGGCGAATCCAGGGGGGAGGCAACGGGTCAATTGCCCCCCCCCCCCCCGAAAATATTACTACCCACTCCAGTCTAGTGAGTCCCCCCATGTCCAGCCAGCAGCCAAAATTCACATACCAGTTCTTCTATATGTCACATTGTTTTTTACGATTTTATTCTCCCTGTAAATCCTGTACTGATGCCAGGAAGCTGGGGACTCTTTTTTTTCCTGTGGAGGGATACAGTGGCTCCGGCCTCATAAGCCGATAATCTTTAGCTAGACCCGGTGTACTGCCGATTTTTTCAACTTGCCGAATAATTCAACCTCAGACGTCACTTGCGCCGCGAGTACCAGCGGCTAGGAGACTTCCAATTGAACTTGCAATGTTATGCTTGGACGCGAGAGTCGATGCCCATGCACAGCGGCGAACACTGTGCACGAGAGTTGGATTTCTCGGCAAGAAGTTTAAACTCAACTGCGCATGCGCCCGACAATTGGAGCCGCTGTACAGTACATAGTTGGAGTTTTCGGCAAGCTGTTTTCCCAGACTTTTGGAGCTTATATAAATATATAAAGGATTTACAAAAAAAAATCTGCAGCATGGTTAACACTACTATATATATATATATATTTATATATACAGTGGGTACAGAAAGTATTCAGACCCCCTTAAATTTTTCACTCTTTGTTATATTGCAGCCATTTGCTAAAATCATTTAAGTTCATTCTTCTTCCTCATGAATGTACACATAGCACCCCAT